>NC_133649.1:125859650-125963305 GCF_009905375.1 Apium graveolens | reverse complement strand
CCAATACACCTTAAAGGTTTCTGAATAAATTTACATTTCGTTGCCATTATTACAATTCATAATATAAATAAATCTGGTACATCAAAAGTTGAAAGCCTAGCCTATTGGTAGTCCTACCTCAGCTACGGCGGCATCATGCTTTCTAGAAAACTGCGGAACGTCTCCTATCGCTTGCGAATCGGAGCTTGGGTTCTGTTCATCTTTTCTATCTTTGTTGTGTGATGAAAGAAGAAAGCAAGGGTGAGCATCAAGCCCACCAAAATAATATGTATAATGATTAATAGTATATGAAGGCCTTCTCATAGTACTCATGAAAGTCTTGGTCAAAAGAAATGAACCAAGTTGATATCTTAATGCGATGAAGTCGCAAATATTCATATATATCATATATACTTTTCAAAATCGTGGAAGTCCTCTTCCATACATACTATCACATAAGAGAGTTCCAGTTTATAACGTAATAAAAATATTGTTGCAAGGTGATCTCATATATCTAACCTTGTCTCAACATTTTTTTCTGAAAATCTTTGTCATGCATAAGATAATCATTTACTAGATATAAGTTTAAAAGATGAAGTTACAAGATACTCCAATATACTTATATCTTTTCCAAATACTACTTGAACTACCACCGTTCAAGTTATAATTAGTTTTCAAAAGTTCATCACGTAGATGAGACTACAAGACCAGATTTGAATAGATTAAATCTTTAAAATATCATCAAAATAAAATGAAGTTACGAGATACTTCATTTGATGCAAACATCATTTTGAAAACTTGACCCTGCCAACACTCAACAATCGCCCAGCCGTAGCCTTTCTATCGAAGTGCTCTGGGTAGTGTTGCAGAAATATCCATTGGATGATGAACTCATTACGGGAGTTTGCCGCGCCAGGAAGACCACTTACGATGATCAGTCGTAGTAGTACAACCCCACCATTTTCTACATGTAGAGGAGAAACTGTCGGATTTACTTGTCAACCGAACACTGACTCCTAAGGAATGGACCGCCTTAGCGGAACTTCCAGGCCATTTGGGCCAATATAAAAGGCTGGGCCGGCGCCACTCGACCACTTACACCACTCCTAGTTCAGATGAAATCCATGACTCTGAAACGTAAAGCTCGTTCCCCTTTCCCCAAGTAGAAACTTGTTGATACGACTCCACCAAGAAGTCGTATCTAGTTGGAAAGGAGAACTCACCGATATTCCCCAGGTGATGCCTGTTAATGGATTAACTTGTTCCAAGAATTTTACTTCCCGAGTGTTGGTAAGTAATCGATTCATTTAACAAAACAGCAACCTTGTTGCGAATATAAAATACACCACAGAGCCGGATCCCTCAGGTTTTGAGCGAGTATTTAAATCCCCTTCGAAAGGAGGATCTTAAATAAAAATGAGTTTTGGGATCCGCTCTAACTTTTAAAAATCATTTTGAAGACTCGCAAAACATTTTTAAGAATGTTTAGAGTGATGCTGATTTAACAAAATAATCAGTCCCAATATATTAGAAAATATCTGAATATTATTATTTAAATAATATTCGCATAAAGAATAATCTTTATAAAATAATCGAAGTAGAAGTATTAAAACTTATACTTGAAATGGATATCAAATAACCAAGATATACTTATATGAAAGTACTATCTTTATTTGAATAATCGAAATAAGTTTGACTATTGACACCTTATTCTTTAATAAAATAAGGAATATATTTCAGTAATAAGCGGAGTCATAATACCTCGAATGAATATTATAAATAATATTCATTAAATAAATAAAGGAGTCATACATCCTCAAATGAATATTCAAATAATATTCAATAATAAATAAAGGAGTCATAAGTCCTCGAATGAATATTCAAAATAATATTCACTAAATAAAATAAAGTTATCGAATAAACCTTATTCGATTAATAGTTTTGAAAACTATAACCATATATTTATATAATATATATGTATATGTATACATATATACAAAATCTACTCGGGATCCTCGACTCCCGGTTTAGAAAATATTTCCACCTTTTGGGTCCCTATACTAAGGGTATATGCAAGTTACCGCTATCCTCTAGCATAGGTATTATCAACTGAATCAACAATTATATATGGAAAGAATATGAAACATGCATGCATATATACCATAGCAGCATGCTTCAATATATTGCAACATTTGCTAATATAAACATCATGCATCTATCGCAAGATAATGCATATACATATATACATCACAACAACAGTATAACGGGTAGAAAACTTGCCTGAGCGACTGGGGTTACGAATGGCTCGGGACGAGTCTGGTAACCTATAAACAACAAGTAAGTTGGAATTAAACCAAAGTCACTTGTAAATCTATACTTTAACTAACTTAGACTCTAACGCTTGTTTTGCGCTTACTGATTCTCTTAAGTCACTCGAGTACCCTCGGCTCCACCATTTTTAATAATTTAACCTTTATGAGTTTTAAGGCGATTCCTTCGCGAGTGTCTTACCAACTGCCTAACACACTTACCATAAATGTTTCATACATTAATTAACCCTTTTTGGTCTTTAACCTATGTTTCAAAGTAAGGCGAGGGGAAAAGTTTCGTTCGCGAAACGCCGTTACTTGAAACGGTTGTTTCTCCTAAACCGTGCATCGGAATCGAACGAACTACATATCAAACGAAGCTCGTAACATGAGCTATCTAAACATGGCAGTGGTCATAATCTAGCAGGGGGTTCTCGGGTCCTAATGTTATGCACAAAAACAGTCCAAAGAAAATTGGACGTTACGACGGCTATGTTTACGCGATTACCAATGTTTAAACTACTCCAACTAACCACCAACCAACTCATAACCATCAATACAACAAAACTTTACCTAAACCATACCACATCAGTCCATAATCTCCAAGGTTTTCAACTCAAACAACCACAATCAAGACCTATGAACTATAATCAAGCTTCAATTACCAAAACACTTCCAAATCAAACCAAACTACTAATGATCACAATCCATGCTTCTCATTTCACAAAACCAACCATTAAACTTACTAACAATAAAGTAAAGGCTAGGGTTTGAAGTTTATACCTTCCTTGGGAGGTGTTAAGTTGCTAGGAAGCCTTAGGGAGCCTCCTACAAGCTTGATCTTTCCAAAGAAATCAAGAACACAAAGTTAGGCTTTGAAGTTTCTAAAAGTCCGATTTAAAGAACTGTAAAAATGAGGGTCTTACCATGATTATTTGGACGAGACTTGTGAACAAGAGTTGTAGGTCATCTCAATACCTTTCCAATGAGCTGTAGAACACAATATTTGAGTGAGAAATGAAGGAGATACAGCAGTTTTAGTGTGCTGGTTCTGTTTTGGCCGAGAGCATGAAGAACAATGCCTTGGTTTCTTTTTGATTTTGATGAAAAATGATTTGCTTGGCTTGGTTGGTTTGATTTTTGTGTTTGTTTTAGTAAATTACCTAGTTGCCCTTGATTTTATGTGGTTAAAAAGCCACCACATCTCCTTCCTTCCCATGTCATGCTTGTGTCATCCTCATGATGTCATCCTCCCCTCCTTGTCCTCTTCTCATTGGTTGGGTGACATCATCCTCTCTAATCCCTTTGATTAACTTCCTAATTGTTTGCCTAATGACCGCTGATCTGTTATACAGTTCGCTTAACTTTCGTTTTCGTTTATCATTTGAGGGATCATACCCGGGATCTTATTACTTAGGTTCCCTTAACCTTTCTCAATACATTATATTCCTTTTTATGATCCTCTATTATAATCCTTTAATTTAAATCCTTTTATCCTTTTATCCTGTTACCTTATACTCAATTCTTTCCGTATCTATTGGATTTCCGGGAAAAATCAAAGTGTTCGGATTTGGATTCTGACGATCTTTACATATACTTATATCCCATATAAAGTACTAATAAAATCTCAGAATATCCATATCAGAACCCCTACATAGTGTGGCATGAAAAGTTTTCTCATTCAGCTAAAACACTATTCACAAGGGTTACAAAAAGTTCAAAATTTTGGGAGTTATTACAGTCTCCCCTCCTTAAAAGGATTCCGTCCCGGAATCAGATAGAAAACAGTTGGGGATGCTTTTCTAGCATTGTGCCTTCTAACTCTCTAATCATTTCCCACATTATGGTTCTACTACCAAACTCTGACTAGTTTGATAACCCTTCTCCTAAGTACTTGTCTCTTTTCGATCTATAAACCTTTCTGGTTGCTCCCTATAGGTTATGTCTGGTCGCATGCTTATGCGCTCATATGCCCCTATTTATCTGGCATCCGAATTACATTTTCTTAACATTGATACGTGGAACACATTATAACTTGGTACATATTCGGGGTAGGGCTAGCTCATATGCTATCTTCCCAATATGTCTTAATATATCCAAGGGTCCAACAATTCATGGACTTAGCTTCCCTTTCTTTCCGAACCTCATCCTTCCTTTCCAAGGGAATACCTATAACAATACTAGGCCCCCTATTTCATACTCTTTGTCCTTTTTGAGTCAAATCAGCATACCTCTTATGTCCATCTTGGGTTACTACCAGCCGTCCTCTGATTAATCTATTATATCCCTGGTCCTTTGGACTACTGCGGGTCCGAGCATCTTGCTCTACAACTTCATCCTAACATAAGGGAGATCGCATTATCTTCCCTCAAGGATCTCATAAGGTGACACCTCGATAATGACATATGATCTATTGTCGTGATATAACTAAATCCGCGTTAAGTGATCATTCCAAATTCTTTCAAGTCTATTACACAGACTCTCATCATAGCTTCTAATCATTAGAACTTTTGCTTCTCAATACCCATTCTTTTCCAGTTCGTAATCGCTACTACCTTCCGTTCCTAATATTATATGGGTTATACTTTTACTCGCTAGCGTTCTATAACCTTTTAATAACCACGTCAACCTTAGTATCACGAATGTGTTTCCATTCCGAATACTACCACAACTTTATTATTCCTTTTTTTCAGCTGTTTCTATTTCCCAAAGTTTGATCAATCATATAGAAGTAAAGGAATTTGTTGAGAGATCACTATGATCATGAACACTTGTTTATCACATAGTTAGTACAGAAGGTGGCCAGCCTTTAGTACTTGACAAGCAATTTAAACAATAGATGGTATCCTACTAGGCTTCTATCATACAGATAGATAGTCATTCGGCAATACCTCCCCTTTCTGGAAGGGTTGTTCTTCTCAGCTTACATAAAATGAAAAAAAAGAAAAGAACGAATTGAAGAGAATTGTATATATGAAAAATATACTGCCACAAAATATCTGGCTTGGAACCTACCTCTGAACTATAGAGGTTTGTCATAGGAGAACAAAACATATATGTATTTATATCAGCATCAAGTATTATAGCATCGTATTTCCCATGCCTAAATATTTCTATTCCGTCCATCATTCTATGGACCCATGCTCTTCCTCGAGCTTATACACAATCACCTTTGAAACTCCCTCGATATCGAAAATCGAATCTGGGATCTCATTCTAGACATCATCGTTACTAGAATTCTATGCTTGCACCGTAACCTTCCTCGTATAATAATATGACTCTCTATTGATAAGAAAGAATAAATATTCAATAGGTAGATACTCTACTTAATTAGTCTATCAATGTTCTATCAATGATACTTATACACTACCATGACCCGATTAGTGGTACTCAATCTCAACACCCATTCCAATACAACTCTCACGGTTGTAATCAACTCATTACTCGCGGAATCATTACTGCATTACTATGGTCCACCACTGACCTACTGTCGTCATTCACCTTTCCATAAAATCTTAATATCTAACCATACGGAGTCCATACATGTCGTATTAAATCCTTCTAAGGAGGTAACATAATCACCATTCATGATTCATGAAGAACACTCCTGATCCTGACATACATACATGACATGAAGCAGATAAAAGTGCAGAAGAGTTTCAATCAAAGCAACGATAGCAGGTTAATACCATTCTTAATCATACGCCCTAAATAGAAGACTTAACTCAAGGGTTCGTCTAGTCCTTTTTGAAACATGGTCCTGGCTTATCTCAAGATAGGACCTTCTAAGATAGATAGCCCGTTCATGGCGATTACACGAATTAAACCTTTACCAACTACTATTACGGTTGGGTATTGCACAGTCATCAGAAGGAATGTCAATCTTTCACACCATAATACAAACTTCACGGAATTAACCATTATCACTGTATTCCTCTGGCACGAGCGCCGATAATTGTCCTCTTACACTTAAAGTGTTGGCCACCTCTTTGGCCTTTCCTGATAGTAAAATTTCCTTACAATCAATGTCCTTTTAACCACCTCCAACTAAATTTTCTACCTCATTTCAATCACTGCTTATGTGAAAATGCTTCTCTTAAGTCCTGGTGAGAAAAAAATCACCATTTTTCCATAAGTCATTGCCTTAGTCTTTAGATGTGAACATTGCCATGACTGAATCTCGATCATACTTAGGACGTCTCTTATCTTGGGTCCTAATTGCCCTGAATAATTTTGACCATTACTGGTTCGATCCATACTTTCTCGTGGTTTAACACGTGCCCCACTTGGCAACACTATAATTACGTCATATTTCCTTTATCCACATTTCTATTCTTGAGAACTTTGAATATTACCTTTCTCCTTGCAAAACCTCTAAGGTTATCCTTAAATCCTTCATCAGGTACACCCTAAGCACAGGGCATATCAAGATACCATTTACTAATACCAGAATCATTGTCTATATACTTCTGAAAAATTTCTCACTGATCCTTAAAGGTTCTTGTTACCTTAATCCTTTCCAATTCATACTGTCAAAACTCATGTTGTCCCTATTAATGGTGAAATGCCAACCTTTATGCATTCCCCTAGGATTCATTTCAAGTTATCGGGGTTTTATCCTTAATTCCACCTTTAAAATACTTACACTTCACATTCTTGAAGGTCACTTCCTTCATCCAATTTTCCTAATTTCTTACTTCCTTGTCTCCTCAGTCTATCCGCGTCTCATTGTTTATCCTTCGAACTATCTCAATGTTTCCTCGAATCCTCCCAACTTAAAGGGGATAAAATATATGCATCTCTTATGCCTTCAACCGTCAACTTTAACTCATGGTGAATCACCCTCATCCTGACGATCATATACTTTTCTATTTCTATTAATATGAGTCTTTAGGGTTTCCTCATACCCAACTCCCTTATCATTCCTCAAACTCTGTTGCCTTTATATTCCTTTCCACTTCAATTCCTTTTTATTTCCTTTCTCTTATCATTATTTCATGAACCAACACAACATAAGCATTGATTTCAAATATCCCGTCATTCTGGATTCGCGTCTTCAGAACGAATCTTAACAACTTTTACAGCTTAGATTCATAATTCATCATACTCGTCTGCCTTTGTTCTGGCTCTAAAGCTTTTACACTATCTCCATAACCTTGGGAAGTACTTTCCTGAAAACAATTGACTGAACTTAAATCAGTTTATTATAATCTCTTGCTCCGTGCCTTCCTTGGCCTTTCACCAGCGGGTCTCTCTCTTAGGAGGGTAAGTGATAAAAATAGTCTTTTGTGATTCGTCAATCATTCAGAATCTCAAATGATTCCTCTATTTCCTTTAGCCAGGCTCTTGCCTCGACTGGGTCAACCTGTTCCTTGGAACTCTGAGAGCTTAGAGACTTACAGGTCCTGAAAGAATTTCCTATCGCATTGTTTCCTCAAGGTGGTGGTTGGGGATAATAGTCTAAGTTCTGTCTAGACAGGTCCATGAATTGCCGTATAGGAGTACCGTCTCGGGTCTCCTTTCCTTACTCGACTTTCTGTTTCCTTAGTATGAAATGTTTCATCCTACTCCCCATAATTGGGGTCATCTTTTAATTTAAAATCCTCATTTTCCACTCCATTATGTCATGGGTTCCTTCTATCTTGATGGCGACCTCCCTGACTATCACGTTCAGGGTTTGCTCTAAATCTTATTCCTCAAACTATGGCTCTCATCTAAGTTCTCATCCTTACGCTCTTGAACTTTCGGAACCCAAATTCTATAGGAATACCTCATTATTCTCTTATCATCTTTCTCGGTATTAATCTCATATTTATTTGTTGGCTCTCTGCCTTCATTCATCACCTTTCTCTGGCACCGTATGCTCTTTTCCAATAATTCAGTCTCTATTGCAATCTCAACAGCTTTTCGGTACCGGCTCCGGTTACCTTCACTACTATTTCCAAAATCTCTTATAAACTCTCCCAAAGACATTATCATCTTGAGTATCTCCTTTTTACTAAGGGCATCAACCACCACATTGGCTTTCCCCGAATGATAAAGAATCTCCCAATCATTATTCTTGATTAGCTCTAACTGCCTCCTCTGGCATATGTTGAGCTCTTTCTACGTGAAAATGTACTAGAGCACTTATGGCTTAGGTAATTCTCGCACTTCTCTCCATACAAGTAGTGCCTCCAATCTTTAGGGTAAAACTATTGCCACGAGCCTAAGCTCATGGGCGGGGATATCGAATTTCTATTTACCTTAATTGTCTTGATGCGTACGCGATTACCTTGCTGTGCTGTATGAGAAGCACCCTAATTCCTTATGCGAAACGTCACTACACTTCACAAAATCTCATTTTCCATCCGGCAACGCCAACATAGGGAACGTCACCAACCTTTGCTTCGGTTCTTAAAAGTTGTTCTCGCATTTCTCTGTCCATTCGAACTTCTCAGTCTTACGAGTAAGCCGCGTTAAAGGGGCTACTATCTTTACAAACTTGAACGAACCTCCGGTAGTGACCGGCCAATCCTACCTCTGGTAGTCGACCTAACCATGGTCATCAATTCATCAGTGGTCCTTTATCCAATCTTGTCAGGATCCTCCATGGGATCCTCCTCAACAACTATCCCTTCTAGGACAACATCCTCAACCACTACATCCTCAATATCAACATCATCCGGTCCTGCATTAGGACACTCTATCGGATCCACAATCCGATCTCCAATTAGTAATAAAACATCATCGCGCTGTTGCTCCTCAACCTCAGGGTTCGGAGTCCCGCTACTCTATCGATAACAAACTACGCTTCTATCGCTACATTTATAAGGGTTCCCATAAGGGTTTTAACTGTCAGTACTACGTTAGGTAGCCCGACTATGAACTTGGCAAGAGTTCTTATTATCTTTGTGAACTTATTATCTTAACCTCACATCTCTGAGGTTTATAACGCTTAGCTCTGATACCATTTCTGTAACACCCCCAGATCCGGGGTCGGGGATCCGGGTCGTCACGAGTTCCATTTCCCTTAATAACACTCAATCTTAATAATTACTCAACTACTCTGTACTGTGACCCCACAATAAACAACACCACACGTTATAGTCTCAGAGATGAACATCCAAAAATAACCACAAGTCATTTTATTCCAAAATTATCTGCCAATACACCTTAAAAGGTTTTCTGAATAAATTTACATTTCTTTGCCATTATTACAATTCATAAATATAAATAAATCTGGTACATCAAAAGTTGAAAGCCTAGCCTATTGGTAGTTCCTACCTCAGCTACGGCGGCATCAATGCTTCTAGAAAACTGCGGAACGTCTCCTAATCGCTTGCGAATCGGGAGCTTGGTTCTGTTCATCTTTTCTATCTGTTGTTGTGTGATGAAAGAAGAAAGCAAGGGTGAGCAGCAAGCCCACCAAAATAATATGTATAATGATTAATAGTATATGAGCCTTCTCATAGTACTCATGAAAGTCTTGGTCAAAAGAAATGAACCAAGTTGATATCTTAATGCGATGAAGTCGCAAAATATTCAGTATATATACATATATACTTTTCAAAATCTTGGAAGTCCTCTTCCATACATAATATACACAGAGTTCCAGTTTATAACTGTATAAAATATTGTTGCAAGGTGATCTCATATATCTAACCTTGTCTCAACATTTTTTTCTGAAAATCTTTGTCATGCATAAGATAATCATTTACTAGATATAAGTTTAAAAGATGAAGTTACAAGATACTCCAATATACTTATATCTTTTCCAAATACTACTTGAACTACCACCGTTCAAGTTATAATTAGTTTCAAAAGTTCATCACGTAGATGAGACTACAAGACCAGATTTGAATAGATTAAATCTTTAAAATATCATCAAAATAAAATGAAGTTACGAGATACTTCATTTGATGCAAACATCATTTTGAAAACTTGACCCTGCCAACACTCAACAATCGCCCAGCCGTAGCCTTTCTATCGAAGTGCTCTGGGTAGTGTTGCAGAAATATCCAATTGGATGATGAACTCATTACGGGAGTTTGCCGCGCCAGGAAGACCACTTACGATGATCAGTCGTAGTAGTACAACCCCACCATTTTCTACATGTAGAGGAGAAACTGTCGGATTTACTTGTCAACCGAACACTGAACTCTTAAGGAATGGACCGCCTTAGCGGAACTTCCAGGCCATTTGGGCCAATATAAAAAGGCTGGGCCGGCGCCACTCGACCACTTACGCCACTCCTAGTTCAGATGAAATCCATGACTCTGAAACGTAAAGCTCGTTCCCCCTTTCCCCAAGTAGAAACTTGTTGATACGGCTCCACCAAGAAGTCGTATCTAGTTGGAAAGGAGAACTCACCGATATTTCCCAGGTGATGCCTGTTAATGGATTAACTTGTTCCAAGAATTTTACTTCCCGAGTGTTGGGTAAGTAATCGATTCATTTAACAAAACAGCAACCTTGTTGCGAATATAAAATACACCACAGAGCCGGATCCCTCAGGTTTTGAGTGAGTATTTAAATCCCCTTCAAAAGGAGGATCTTAAATATAAAAATGAGTTTTGGGATCCGCTCTAACTTTTAAAAATCATTTTGAAGACTCGCAAAACATTTTTAAGAATGTTTAGAGTGATGCTGATTTAACAAAATAAATCAGTCCCAATATATTAGAAAATATCTGAATATTATTATTTAAATAATATTCCCATAAAGAATAATCTTTATAAAAATAATCGAAGTAGAAGTATTAAAACTTATACTTGAAATGGATATCAAATAACCAAAGATATACTTATATGAAAGTACTATCTTTATTTGAATAATCGAAAATAAGTTTGACTATTGACACCTTATTCTTTAATAAAATAAGGAATATATTTCAGTAATAAGCGGAGTCATAATACCTCGAATGAATATTATAATAATATCATTAAATAAAATAAAGGAGCTGAAAGGCATATGTCATAGCCTACTCGTTTATTCGAGTATTTAACTCAACTCAAATAAGAATGTAATAAGTAAATAGTGGATCAAGCATCAGAGAGATCTCACAAAGTAACATCTGTCAAAGAATAAAGAAACATTGTTCATCTGCAGACTTGAAGATTCACTGGAAGAAGTTCAAGAATTTGATCATGCCTCAGTGATATAAATCAAAATCGTGGATGTAATCAAGTGACAGAGATCTCGTCAAGGTATCATTTATTACAAGGATTCAATCAGAACAACAAAGTCAAGACATGAAGAAACGTCACGAAAGTTAGTCACTCATGAACCAGACAGTACATCGAGTGTCAGCATTGAAGTGACGGAATTGATTCATAAGTCTCAGAGACTTTCAGAAGATTGTCAGAAGAAGGGATGCTGCTCAGGGATAGTATTAATTCTCTATTAATTAATTAAGTCATATAATCTAATTAAGAGAATAAATTATATCTGCAAGGATTAATTTATTGATTAATTGAATTAAATTGATTAATTAATTTAGAATTAATATTAAGGATTTTCAGAATGTTAATTGATTAAAATCTGTGATAATTCTAAAAAAGATAACTGATTGTACTAGTATGACAATCGGTATGACAATTGATAGTCATACCGAATGTCTTGCTAATTCAGTTGATTGTATTGATAGAATTTTCAATTAGATTAAAATCAATTATGTATTCAGAAAAACAATTTCAATTGTACTACTATGACAATCGGTATGACAATCAATAGTCATACCGAAAGTCTTGCTAGTTCATTTTAATTGTCTTCCTAGCTCTAATAGATTGTCTCACCGAAAGTCCTTCAAGCTCAAATAGATTGTCACACCAGTTCAACAACTTCGGCTGTGATTGTTTAAAAGAAAGCAGAAGACAATATCAACAAATAACTCAGCAAAAACAGAGCAGCACATACAGAACAAGAAAACACAGCAGAAAACAAAAGAAAATATTTCATCATTCATCTGCTTATTCAAGATCAAATATTCTAGTTTGTTCATGTTAAATCCAAACCACTAGAATTACTTATCTTGTTCTTGTATATCAATCTAGCGGATTAAAATCCCTAGAACTTAATCTCAAATCGCTTTTAGCATTTGATCTTTTAATTACAAAAATAGAAAAAGTTCATGTCGAATTTATTCTAAATTTGTAATAATTGATTTGAGATTAATCCCTTGTAATCGATACCGTAGTTGTAACACCTTTCAAGTTTAATAAAAGTTTTATTTAACTTGAATTTTGTTTCACAATTTTATTCCGCATTTTATTCGACGAAACGGTATTGTTTGCATTCAACCCTCCCCTTCTACAAACAAATTGGGACCTAACAATTGGTATCAGAGCCTTCTGATTAACGTACAAATCAAGATCCTAGACTTTTGTGTTTCTTTCACTTCTTGAATTTTTATTCACTCAAAAATTCATAATGACTACACAAAAAGTTGGAACCGTTAAAATTCCACTTTTCGATAAAGAAAATTATGTGATGTGGAAGAAGAAGATGCTACTGTTTTTACAGGTTGCTAATCCCAAATATTTGCAAGTGTTGAAGAAGGGTCCAAAAATTCCTATGGTTATTGAACCAGAGGTAATAGAGAATGATGTGGTGATCACCAAAGCGAGAACTTATGTGAAGGATCCTGAGGACTTCTCTCCTGCTGAAATAGAAGAAGCTTCCCTGGATGCTAGCCTTCAATTAATCTTAGTAGATTCCCTTAATCCCCTAATGAACAGACATGTGATGAATTGTAAAGATTCTAAACATATCTGGGAAACTATTGAGATTATTAATGAAGGCACAGAGGAAGTTAGGGAGAACAAACTAGAAATCCTAACCTCTGAGTATGAATACTTCAAATCTAATCCAGGAGAAGGAATCACTGAAGTGTTTGAGAGGTACAATGCATTGATCAACAACCTGAACATTAATGGTAAATACTATTCCATCAGGGAGGTCAATAAAAAGTTCCTTTTAACACTGCCAACTCATCTCGAACATAGAATCACTGCCATAAGAGAAGCAAGAGATCTGAGTGAGATTTCTTTGGAAAGGCTCTATGGTGTGTTAAAGACTTATGAGTTGGAGCAGATTCAGCAGAAGGAAGTTTACGGGAAAGGAAGAGTGGTCAGCACGTCTACTGCTCTGGTAGCTGATGAACAACAACAACAACAACCACTATATCAACAACAATCTCAACAGTCAGATAGAATGGTACAGTCTTCCAAGGTTGAAGATAATGTGATAGTAGCAGAATTTGATTCACCTACTACAAATCAATCAGGAGATGATTATTATTCCTTGGAAGAACTGGAGCAATTGGAGGATGAGTCAATGGCCCTGATTGTCAAGAGATTCTCAAATGTCAGATTCAAAAGAAATCCCAAGTTCAAGTACAAGTCCAACTACAACAGATTCCAGAAAGGTGGATCTTCATCCTCTAACACCAGCAGTGGTGGGTATAAAACAGGGATGGTTGATCGAAGCACCATTCGATGCTTCAACTGTAATGAGTTGGGACACTTTGCCACAGAATGCAGGAAGCCAAAACAAGCAAGGAAGAACTCTTACGATTCTAATCAGAAGAGTAAA
Source organism: Apium graveolens (assembly GCF_009905375.1). Classification (NCBI taxonomy): domain Eukaryota; kingdom Viridiplantae; phylum Streptophyta; class Magnoliopsida; order Apiales; family Apiaceae; genus Apium; species Apium graveolens. The sequence goes on along the minus strand of NC_133649.1, from coordinate 125,949,443 downwards.
TCTGAAAGGGCGTACCTGGCAAAGGGAAGAAGCTGGGATGATACTGACAGTGAAGATGAAGAAGTTGGGAATCTTGCTCTCATGGCTAGTGATGCAAGCACCTCATCGTCAAGAAAAGAGGGCATTAAACAGGTACAACCGGTAGTGTGGATTCTTGACAGTGGATCGTCAAGACATATGACCGGAGATAGAGCCCTGCTATCAAATGTGGTTGAGAAAGCTGGCCCAGTGGTTACCTTTGGAGATAACAGCAAAGGTTTAACGGAGGGATATGGCTATTTGCAAGCTGGAAATGTTATCATTGAAAATGTATATCTTGTGCAAGGACTGGAACACAATCTGCTTAGCATTAGTCAGTTCTGTGACAACGGCTACAATGTTTTATTCGACAAGCTGAAGTGTCAGATTCTGCACAAGAAAAGTGAAAAACCCTCCTTAATGGGAATACGGAAAGGAAATCTGTTCGTAGCTGACATGAACTCTGGAAGCAATCTTGAAGTCAATTGTTTCTATGCAAAAGCATCGTCAAATGAGAGTTGGCTATGGCACAAGAGACTTTCCCATCTCAATTTCAAGACAATGAATTCTCTTGTTAAAAGAGAATTGGTAAGAGGTCTGCCTCAGCTGGAATTCTCTCCAGAAGGACTATGTGAGGCTTGCCAGAAAGGAAAGTCAAAGAAAGCAAGTCACAAAGGCACTGACACATCTTCCATAACTGGTGTTCTGCAATTATTGCACATGGATTTATTTGGTCCAGTTAATATCCTTTCTATGTCAAAGAAGTGTTACTGTCTTGTGATAGTTGATGACTATTCCAAGTATACGTGGGTTTTATTTCTTCACTCTAAGGATGAAACACCACAAGTTGTGATTGATCATATCAAGATGATTGAGTTAGATTCTAACGTCCCTGTTAGAGCAATAAGGTCAGATAATGGAACAGAATTCAAGAATGCACTTCTAAATGGATTCTGTACAGACAAAGGGATTACCAGACAATTTTCAGCTCCTAGAACCCCTCAGCAAAATGGAGTGGTAGAAAGGAAGAATCGTACATTGATTGAAGCTGCAAGAACGATGTTAAATGAATCAGGTCTTCCAATGTACTTTTGGGCTGAAGCTGTCAATACTGCATGTTATACTCAGAATCGAACTCTAATCAACAAAGACTTCATGAAAACTCCTTATGAGATTTTGAATGAACAGAAACCTTCTATCAAATACTTTCATGTATTTGGTGCCAGATGCTTCGTGCTCAAGGATGGAAATGATCGTCGTGGTAAGTTCGAGGCAAAGGCATATGAGGGTATTTTTGTTGGATATGGAAGAAGATCATATAGAGTGTATATCATTGATCAACACAAAGTAACTGAAAGTGTCAATGTTACATTTGATGACACTAAACTCCCTAGTATCCAAACTGAAGATCCTTCTGAGAAACTGAAGTTTGATGATACGTCAGATTCAGAGTCAGAACATGGTCAAGAACCTGAGGTTGTTGCTGTTGAAGAACCTGTTAATCCTGATAATACTCAAGGTAATAGTGATGGAAACTCTGGAAACAATGGAGATACCACTGCTACTGACGGAGAATCTTCAAGTCAACATGGCAACAACTCAGGGGGAGATGCTGAAGGATCATCTAGTAGGACACAACATCACAATGAATTTCAAGGCGAATCATCAAGATCAAATCTTCCAAGACAGACTGTCTGGAATAAAGCTCACCCTTTTGAGTTGATTATTGGTGATCCAGATGTTGGAGTCAGAACTAGACGTGCTACTCAAAATGAGTGTCTGTTCTCAGGATTTCTTTCTGAGATGGAACCTAAGAAAATTGAAGAAGCACTAACTGATCCAGATTGGGTGATTGCTATGCAAGATGAACTCAATCAGTTTGAAAGTCAACAAGTCTGGAAACTGGTACCTAGGCCTGTACACAAGAAAGCTGTTGGTACAAGGTGGGTATTCAGGAATAAACTAGATGAAGATGGTGTGGTTACAAGAAACAAGGCAAGACTGGTAGCTAAAGGGTATTCTCAAGCTGAAGGTATTGATTATGATGAAACCTATGCTCCAGTGGCTAGACTTGAGGCCATCAGGATATTTCTGGCATTCGCAGCATTTTCAAACTTTAAAGTTTATCAAATGGATGTCAAGAGCGCCTTTCTGAATGGAAAGCTGGATGAAGAGGTATATGTAGAGCAACCTCCTGGTTTTGAAGATCCAGATCATATGGATTTTGTCTTCTTTCTTTTCAAGGCTATCTATGGGCTAAAACAGTCACCAAGAAAATGGTATGACACTCTCTCTGAATTTCTTATTGAAAATAGCTTTATTAGAGGTGTCATAGACAAAACTCTCTTTTCTAAAAAACATAAGAATGATACTATATTAGTCCAAGTCTATGTGGATGATATAATATTTGGGTCTACTAATGATAATCTCTGTAAGAGATTTGCTAAGTTAATGCACAGCAAGTTTGAAATGAGCATGATGGGAGAGCTGAAGTTCTTTCTTGGATTACAAGTAAATCAAAGGTTAGATGGAACATTTATTTGTCAATCCAAGTATCTCAAGGAACTCCTCAAAAAATACAATCTAGAGGATTCTGCATCAGCAAGGACTCCATCAACTACAGCTGTCAAGCTTGGACCATGTGAAAACTCCATTAAGGTAGATGTCACAAGCTACAGAGGTATGATTGGCTCGTTACTCTATCTTACTGCGAGTAGACCAGATATTATGTATGCTACATGCCTATGTGCAAGGTTCCAAGCGGATCCTAGAGATATTCATCTCGTTGCTGTTAAACGAATCTTAAGATATCTTAAGGGAACACCAAATCTAGGTATTTGGTACCCTAAAGAATCTGGTTTTAACCTTGTCGGATATACAGATTCAGATTATGCAGGAAGTGTTGTTGATAGGAAAAGCACCTCAGGAAGTTGTCAATTCTTAGGAAGCAGGCTAGTCTCATGGTACAGCAAGAAACAGCAAACAGTTTCCAACTCAACGGCCGAGGCTGAATATATTGCTGCTGGAAGCTGCTGTGCTCAGATCTTGTGGATTAGGAACCAACTACGAGACTATGGCTCTGTATTGAACAAGATTCCTATTTTATGTGACAACACAAGTGCAATAGCCATCACCAACAACCCTGTGCAGCACTCGAGGACAAAGCACATTGACATCAGGTATCATTTTATTAGAGAGCACGTCATGAATGGTACTGTTGAACTATTTTTTGTTCCAACAGAAGAACAAATAGCAGATATTTTCACTAAACCACTTGACGAATCCACATTTACCAGATTAGTTGGTAAATTGGGCATGTTAAATAGTTTTTGTGATTAATTTAATTAATATCTGGAATCTGTTCTTGAATGAATTTACAAATGAATTTTTCATAAATGAAAAATTCATTTGCAAATTTATTTTATCATTTTATCATATTTCTTGCTTATTTCTATGTAATATATATTATCTTATCTATGTTATTTACTCTACTTGTTAATTTAAAATATCTCAGAATATTTTATTTCCTCTAAAAATATTTTTCTATGAATTTTATTTGCTAAAATTCAACAGAAATCTATTTTTGGAATAAAAATAATTAATTCTGAAATATTGTCTTTATTTTCTGTAAAAATTTTAAGTATTTATTTCAGTTTTACTATTTTGTAATAAAGTTTCAGTACATTAATAGTTGTCTGTACATATTCATTTTGTTTTTCTACTGCAAAGACAATCGGCAAGACAATTAAAATTGTCTTGCTGAAAATCATTTCAGTGAACATGAAAATATAAATCTGTTAATGCTTATTTTAATATCAGATTAATTTTATAACTGGCAAGACAATCGGTAGGACTATTGATTGTCATGCCAGTAATAAAATTAATATCAGAATTATATTGTTTTATTTTGTACTGGTATGACAATTGGTATGACTATCAGATTGTCATACCAGTTGTTTATTTTTATTTGTTTCTTTTCCTTCTTTTGCCTGGTATGACAATCGGTATGACAATCCCGGATTGTCATACCAGCTGTTATATAAAGGCTGTTGCTGTTTTGTTTTGAATCATTTTCAACATAGCAGTTCATTTCAAAGAATTTCTAACAGTTTTCTCTCCATTTTCTCTCTTCTCTCTCTTCGAACCAAACCAAACCTGTTATTTCCTTGCTCGAGTTTTTACTCAGCAAACTTAATCATCACTTTAGTGATATATACATATAAGTATATACATAAACAAGTGCTGTTGAATTTTTTGTAAATTCAGTTTGCCCCTTCAATTCCATTTTAATTTTAATTTCTTATTTGTGTCTTTTGGTGTGTCAAAACTGTGTTAGTGATTTAAGAATTTTAACGAGATACATTTCTGTCTAAATTTTTCGATTATAATTAATTTAATTCGAATTATTAAATTAATTTAATTAATTCGAATTTTCTTAATATTATTCTTAAAATTCTGAAAAGCTTGTGTCTTATTATTATTTTATAAAAAATGGCTCTCAATTTCCAAATTGTCGCGCATAATCTAGTTGGTTATTTCAATCCGGAAAAATGTGATGTTGAAAAATTTAAGCCTTGGATTAGATTTTTAAATGATCATTCGATTGTTAGCTCTGCTATTAAATCAAATGTGATTTTAAACGTCGATCTACTTAGACTGATTTGCACAACTTCTACTGTGGCCGGTGATTCAAAATCTTTTTCATTCACCATCGCAAACACACAGTATGTAGTTGATGAAACAGTCGTCAATCGTGCGTTAAATTTTCCACTAGACAATTTCTGTAATTTACCCTCTGAAAATGATATCACAAATTTTTTCAATGCTATTCACTATCAGGGGGTGATCAATTTAACCAAACTTTCTAAATCAAATTTGGTGTCTGAATGGGATATATTCTTCGATACACTTTCCAAAGTGTTTGCCAACTGCACAAAATCTAATTTTCATAACATTACTTCCACCCTGCAGTATATTGGTCTTGCGGTTGTTTTCAATCAAAGGATCAATTTTGGCAAACTACTTTTTCCCATTCTCTTGAGACGTCTAACTTCTGCTTTACGTGATCATTCTACAAATCGTAGGGTATCATGTTACTATGCTCGTTTTCTTATGCTCATAGCAGATCATCTACTCACCCCTGAACACAAAGCACTTTTTGCTAACTCTGCTGTAACCGAACCCCCACCAGTTAGCAAAAAGATTTACACTCGCCAAGACACAACCTTCAAATTTATGCAAGTACCAGTACTTGTATCTGCTTTCATGGCCAATTATATTCCCTTGCCTATTTTTAATCTTCCCGGCCATGAACAGCAACCTCAACCTCCAGTGGTTCAAGCCACCCAGGCTCTTCCATTACAGGTAGTAACTCCTCACACTCTCTCTCACTCTCTTCCTACTTCTGTTAACAGACCCTCAGTGGTTGATAGGGCTGACCATGAAGTTGTAGAACCACAGCTTCAATCCCAGGTCATAGAGCCAAACACAGAGTCTCATTCTATCTCACCCTCTCCCCCACTGTCTAAAATGTTACCCAGAAGATTATTAGGAAGTAGTACAATGTCAAATATGAGTGAACCCTCAGCTCTGCCTCCTCCTAAGAAAAGAAAAACCTATTCTGAGGCATCTGAAAGCTTATCCTTGTCCTCCCAACAGGACATGGACTTTGAAATGGCCAATGAACAGTTACTAGAGGCATTCTCTCAACAGGATGCATCTATTGAAATTCGCCATCGGGCCATGGCATCTTGTACTGAGTCAAGCACAATTCCATTACTCACAATGGAACCATACACTTCCCCAGATAATACTCAGGACACCCAGCGAGGAGTGCACGTAGAGTCGGTTACAGTGCCTGCCATAGTTACGGCAGAAGAGCAGTCACATGCTTCAGAGGGAAAATCTGACTCTCCGCCATCTTTAATAGAGTCATTTTCTCCCCTCCCAGATCCAACAACTCTGGCTCCCTTATGGGATTCTCCACTCGCAGATTTATCTGGAGAAAGTGGAGGGCAACTCGGTCAATCTATCCCTGAAGCAATTCAGACATCTATTCCAAAAGATTTGATAGCATTGACTGAGGATCGGGACTCGCGAATTCCCATTGCACCACCACTGACCTCTCTTGAAGAGGCTAGGGTGATTTTTAATGCAGGTACACAAGAACAGCAATTGGAAGACTCCTCACGAGCAATCATATTGAGAGAAACACATGCACGTGAGATGAGTGAACCAAATACGAGTGAACTTCAGGTGAGAGCACACACAGACACTGATACTATCAACCTGTTAGCTCAGATTGCTGCCCTGAAAGAAGAACTTGCTAAAAGTCAAGCTGAAGCTCAAGCATTCAAAGCACATGTGGTTGAACGGTCTTCTTCTTCCACCTCTGTCGACAATCAGCTTGCAATCATAAGGAATGACATCTCAGATTTAAAGACTACTGTAATACCAAAGCTCAATTCTATTCAGGACACTCCAAATTTATCGGCTGATGACATATCCAACTTCTGCTCCCTACATACAAGAATGACTTCTCTTGAAGACCTCGTTGAGATGAATCATTCACTGGACAACTCAAGATTTCTAAAGATAGAGACGGGCATGGAACATCTAAATGAAGGCATGAAGCACTTATATTACATGATCAAGAATTCTCATTGCCCTAATGAAGAACAAAGAGCTTATTTTGAAGGACCGTCTGGTGGAGGATCAGGCTCTGGAAGTGGTGGAGGTTTCAAAGGAAAGTCAGTAGAGGATCCCTCAACTAAGGGGGAGAAGAAAGGGAGTAGTTCCAAAGGGAAAGAAAAAGATACTTCTGCTGGAGATAAAGGAAAGGCTGATGATGCCTACTACAGTGGAGAACAGGATGACTTCGATATTTTTGACATTCCCACTGAACCAGTTCAGGAAGATAAAGATGGGTTATTTGAAGCTGAAGAAGAAAGTGATTTTGAAGATTGGGAAGAAGAAGATACAGTGGATCCTAGGTTTGAGAAAGAATTTCAGAAAGAGCAGTCAGAGATGCAAAGAAAAGAAGCTGAACTCAAGAAGGTCTCACAGATCATTGATAGGAGAAAAGACATACAAAGAACAGAAACTCTTCAAAAGCAACGTCTTCATGACATTAAAGCTCAAGAAAGGAGAAGAGATGTCAGACTGAAGATTGGTGGAAAGTGGGATGAAGCTAGGAGAGTACTCGATATGCCTCAGCTATGCACTAACAATGATAGGCAGTTCTTACATCTTCTTGACAAGCTGGAAATCTCAAATCCTAACAATGACATGTACATGAATGCTATCAAGACTGAAGTCTCAAGGATCACAGCTGCTTTTGATAGATCCCTAAATGAGATGAGCATTTTTGTATATTGTCAGAGTGAAGGATCATTCAAAGTGTCACTTCATCTATTTGAGAATCGTTCGTTGTCAGAGATTTGGGTTCTTTTAAACAAAGTGAAAAGAAGCTCAGAGTTGAATGAAGTTCTTCGGGAAAGGCTTAAAGAGTTTGCCAGCAGGGCTAGTCCTCAAGTGGTCAACAATCCTCATCAAGTGAGATTCTTTAAGTCTGATTGTCTTCAAATCTGTCAGCTAGATGTACAATCTCTTAAAGACTACTCAGCTAAGCATCTGGTCTGGATGGAACATCATTTGAGAACTGCTGGATATTCATCCATGTTGAAGACTCAAGCTGCTGACCTGATTCAAGCTTATTGTGAGAAGAATGTTAAAAGGTACAATCAACTCAAGAATAAGTTGAAGACAGTTGGAGTTCAACCAGTCAGACCTGCAAGCTTCACTTCAGAAAAGGATCGTGTTTTTGACAAGGAATTGCTTCAAGATTTAGAAGAAGGTGAAGTCAGAAGAGAAGACAACTAAAGTCAATTAGCTCAAAACTCAATGTAATATGATTAGAGCGTTATGAATCAAGATAGTCTAATGTAGTTATATGTTCAGGCTAGAGGAACATCTATCTTGTATTCACTTGTAAATTTCATTTGGAATCTGGAAAATGTTAAATATAATCCAGAACTTTTCTGCTATTTACTTTACATTACTGTTTATATCTTTTTCTTATTTGTTAGTTGAGTTATCCTCTAGGTATTTGTTGTTATTGTCTAACAAGCAAATAGGGGGAGATTGAAAGGCATATGTCATAGCCTACTCGTTTATTCGAGTATTTAACTCAACTCAAATAAGAATGTAATAAGTAAATAGTGGATCAAGCATCAGAGAGATCTCACAAAGTAACATCTGTCAAAGAATAAAGAAACATTGTTCATCTGCAGACTTGAAGATTCACTGGAAGAAGTTCAAGAATTTGATCATGCCTCAGTGATATAAATCAAAATCGTGGATGTAATCAAGTGACAGAGATCTCGTCAAGGTATCATTTATTACAAGGATTCAATCAGAACAACAAAGTCAAGACATGAAGAAACGTCACGAAAGTTAGTCACTCATGAACCAGACAGTACATCGAGTGTCAGCATTGAAGTGACGGAATTGATTCATAAGTCTCAGAGACTTTCAGAAGATTGTCAGAAGAAGGGATGCTGCTCAGGGATAGTATTAATTCTCTATTAATTAATTAAGTCATATAATCTAATTAAGAGAATAAATTATATCTGCAAGGATTAATTTATTGATTAATTGAATTAAATTGATTAATTAATTTAGAATTAATATTAAGGATTTTCAGAATGTTAATTGATTAAAATCTGTGATAATTCTAAAAAAGACAACTGATTGTACTAGTATGACAATCGGTATGACAATTGATAGTCATACCGAATGTCTTGCTAATTCAGTTGATTGTATTGATAGAATTTTCAATTAGATTAAAATCAATTATGTATTCAGAAAAACAATTTCAATTGTACTACTATGACAATCGGTATGACAATCAATAGTCATACCGAAAGTCTTGCTAGTTCATTTTAATTGTCTTCCTAGCTCTAATAGATTGTCTCACCGAAAGTCCTTCAAGCTCAAATAGATTGTCACACCAGTTCAACAACTTCGGCTGTGATTGTTTAAAAGAAAGCAGAAGACAATATCAACAAATAACTCAGCAAAAACAGAGCAGCACATACAGAACAAGAAAACACAGCAGAAAACAAAAGAAAATATTTCATCATTCATCTGCTTATTCAAGATCAAATTTTCTAGTTTGTTCATGTTAAATCCAAACCACTAGAATTACTTATCTTGTTCTTGTATATCAATCTAGCGGATTAAAATCCCTAGAACTTAATCTCAAATCGCTTTTAGCATTTGATCTTTTAATTACAAAAATAGAAAAAGTTCATGTCGAATTTATTCTAAATTTGTAATAATTGATTTGAGATTAATCCCTTGTAATCGATACCGTAGTTGTAACACCTTTCAAGTTTAATAAAAGTTTTATTTAACTTGAATTTTGTTTCACAATTTTATTCCGCATTTTATTCGACGAAACGGTATTGTTTGCATTCAACCCCCCCTTCTACAAACAAATTGGGACCTAACAGGAACTTACACTCGCGTCCGCATGAAGCTTGGTTAAGTAGCATTCCAAAGCTGACATCGATGATAAATAATCATTCCAGTGTTTTCTTAAAAACTCAATCTCTCAATATATCTTATAGTTCCTGAATCACTTTCGTACTTTGACTCTCCGTTTAAGGAGGATATGCGGTGCTCATCTTCAACTTGGTTTCCAAACATTTGAACATCTTTTACTCTTTTCCATCAGTTAAGGCTGAAAAGTAATCTCATATTTTCATGTACTGTTATTTTTAAATATTTGAACTTTAGATTTCACTCTATCCAATTCGTTTATTAACTTCTTGGTGGTCTTAATTACATCCAATCCTTTCTGTCGGCCTAAAACATCCGTTACCATACGGTTTTGCTTAGGTGGTTATTAATGGATTAATTCAGAATCATTTGTTAACCTTAGTCAAAATTTTATTCTTGAAGACTCAACGTATAGTTGCTTTCCTTCTGATCTTCGGAGAAAAATCTTTGGGCATTCCATGCAGACTTTCTTATTCCTTGAGTAGCTGAGGATGTTATTAATAAATACAGTTTGCTTATCCAAGTACTCCTTATACACCACGTTCCTTAATTCCTTATAGCCACCTGATACACTCGTCATTTCAAATAATATCACCAGAATTTACAATGCTCTTAACTCACTTTAATCGTAATCTTTGATATTTTCTCAGGTTGGATCTTAAGTTAATCCTTGAGATATAATATATTGCTTGAATTAGGTCTTGTAGGAATTTAATTCTTTATAAGGGTCACTTATTCTTATTCTTTGTTTTGCTAAACTCCCACTTCACGATTCACCTCTTGTAAAGTCACTTCCTGGGTCTCCCTAATCCACTAGGCTTTCCAATACTTCGTCTTAAATCTTTGACATCTCTTCAATAACTTAAATACTTAATATTGTGAATTCCCTGTGAGATCTCATTTCTTAATTTTTCTACTTGACATCTTATCTTTCCCTTCACAACTTCAACTGAAAGGTTACACTATCCATCTTTCTTCCTTTTGGATTATGAACTTTAGCTTCCAATTCCAACTTTCAGAATTCTATAGTTAATTCCTCTGGTATAGTTTCTATGTCCGTTATTACTTTCCTCTATTTTTGCTTTTCCTCGTGAACACATACTTCAACCTCTTATGGCCCGTATAGATCTTACACCTTTCTCCATACATATCATGTTTCCCAAATCTTTCAAAACGAATATTATTACTGTTAATCCCAAATTATGGGTAGGATACTTTTGCTCATAAGGTTTCGGTTGTCTGGATGCATATACAATAACTCTATTATGCTGCATCAACACACATCCTATTTCCTAATGAGAAGCATCACTATACACTACTAAACCTCCTTGATGCTTTTAAGTTGATAAAACAGGTACTGGAACCATTCATTCATTTGGCTCCACAAAACTTTCCCTTCATCTTTCTCTTTTTTCACAAACTTCTTGCTTTTCCTGGTTAGCTTCGTCCAAGATATTGCAACTTTCACGAAATCTTGCACAAATTTCCAATAGTAACCGACCCATGATAAAACTTCTTACTTTTGTTGGTGTTTCTGGTCTCTTTTATTCATAATAATTTTAACTTCTGCTGAATCTGTTTTGATCTTCTTTACATGGACTATTTATGCTGAGAACTATATTTCATACAACTTCTTTCTTCTCCAATTTCCCAGTTATCATTAAAAGCTTTGCATGGTCCTCCATTGACTTTAAGTATCACAACTATAGCTTACTCGGATATTCCTTAAAGGTACTGTCCATCCAGTTCAAATATTACTGGTATATTGGTTTAATCTTTGATATATCCATAGGTTTAATCTTCAGTTGGTGAAATACCAAGTCTTAAATCAATCTCATAAAAATACTTTGTTTCTTTCATTTGATCAAAAAAAATCATGGGGTCAAGGTAACAGATACTTTCTTTTGATAGTAAACTTGTTGAGCTTTCGCTAATTGATGCATAATCACATACTTCCATTTTTCTTATTAACATTTAATACCGGTGCACCTTATGGGGTACACTAGGTCTAATCGCTTCTTCTTCTAGCATTTCTTGCATTTATTTTGCTAACTCTTTCACTTTAACTGGCGCCATTTTGTGCGGGGCTTTCGACACTGGCTTCATTTCAGGTGCTAAGTTAGTCACGAGCTCAATTTCTATATTCGAAGGAAATGTTGATAACTCATCCAAAACATATCTTGAAACTCCTCAATCACTATAAAATCTTCAAACTTTGTTTGCTTCCGACTTTTTTGTATTCCCTAATCACCATAATGCTCATATCTTGATAACCATAATCATCATTAACACATTTGTTACCTTCTTTCATCTTCTGAACCTCCTCACCTTCTCATTTGGCGTTCTCAGAATTATCTTTCATCACGACGGTCTATCTGGACATCACGCTTTAATAGTTAATCCCTTCTTTAGAATAATATCAAATCCTCTTATCTTCCATGATATCGATTCTTCACAACTTATTGCCAGCAATCTCAATTTCACCATTGGTACTCACTTGTTCAATAATTTCACGTTCTTAACTTGTTAGTCCTTTGATCCTAATCTTATCAATTCAACAGAGTAATTTATCTTATCAACAAAACCTTGAGAGATAAATAATTAAGTTTCTCTCACATCTTTTAATTATTTAACGCATAAGGTATTCACCCTAATCATCCATGTCATCACGTACGTAATCTGAATAACATATTTCACAAGAAAATCGCAATTTCTCGTTCTCGGAAACGTATTCCTCATTGGAGTAGATTTCCTTGACTCTTAGTGGATTCTTCACTGAGGCTAGTGATTTGTAATCCTCGTCATGTGCCCGTGTTTCCTTTCCATGCATAAGAGGTAGATGGAACTTTGTCCGCTTGATTAAGGATATGTTGATTTCTGCTTGAAAACCTCTTGCAAAGAACGACAGTACAACGAAGCAACTAGAAGGATTCACAATTCAACAAAATTGAAAGTTGAAAAGAAAGAAGAAACAAGGATTTGAATATGAATGAGACAACCACATTGGTACTTAAGATGGCCAGTCTTTCATACCATATGGCATAAAGCACATGATTAGGTAGCGTTCCACCCGACTCTTCGTTATTCTGACAAAGTGTCTCACCATAACACTGTTTATCCCAATCAGAAAGCAAAACTTGAGGGAAGCAAATAAATTTGAAAGGAATAGAATATCCTCCTTTTCGATATTATAGAAAGAGTTTATTTGAAAAAAGAAGTTCATACATTTTTAAGAATTGAGAAGGAATATATGCTGTAATATTGAAGACAAGAACGATACTGTTGGTTATCATCCATATTTCATTTGTATTCACTTTTTGAGCTTGCTCGATCATATCCCGATTGTTTCATATAATAACTTTAGAAAGTACGTTAAAATGCCTTCACAAATTAAGCATTAAAGTAAATTCTTACTTGTTAAGTCTCGCGTCTGTAACGTCGCACCTACACGTATAATACTTTAACAATTCGATCATAATGGCGCTCTTATCAAATAACCTTGAGTTTCCTCTTTTTAATTTGGAATAACCATAAGTCATTCAACATAACGATCATTTTATTAATAACATTCTTCCTTTAGAAAAGTCTGGAAATTTTCCCAATCTTCTTCGGTCATGCCCAGGCTTCCGTTAAATCAATGAATTCTTCGAACTCTGATAATCCCAGTCATTGGATGAATAGTTACTCTGTACGGTGGTCCTGTTGTTAATCTTATCAGATAATACTTGCACCTACTGTTAGGAATAATCAATTTCTTCATAATCATAGGTTATCTCGTTCTCCGAATTAACAATACTGAGTCTGAAACAGCATCCTTTCAGGTAATCCGGGTCTTTTAACAAACAAGAACTCAAGTAGTAACTTGACAACCAATGTTTAAAAATCATTTTATTCCAAAAAGACTTTTAGAAATTTTGTAAGGAAAAAAATCTTTTTCGAAAACTTGTTAAAATTTTGAAAATCACAAATCTGGTTGTCCTTACTATATGAGTTGGTTGTTGTCCTTCCGACCTATAACAAGGTACCAATTTAAAGAAACAATCACATAAAGGTCCGTTCACTTCGATCTACCTTTTCTCCTTTATCGAGTCCACTTACCTTCCTTAATCAACAAAACTTCAATTGTTGTCGCACATTATTTTATTTGTAGCTTCACATCAAGGCTCCCATACATTATCGTTACAGTAATTAAGTAGAACAGGCTATCCAATAGTCAACAAGTCTATTTTATAGAATAAAGTTTGCCCATATCATATCACATCACTACTTTACATCTCGCATTTATCATAGCACCATCATTTAATTTCACCAAAAATTCCAGATTTATACCTTTCTCTCTAACTCTTTCAAAATTCAGCTAATCCATCCCATAATTATTCATGGTTGGCTTAGTCACTAATGACTTCTTTTAACCCAATAACAGTTATCCTCTAAAATACTTAAATCTTTTCTCTAAACTTCTTCTCGCCTTTATTTATATCTCAATCGCTCACCAGGTACTATAACTCTCAAATCCCTCCTCGTAGATACAATCGCTTCATAGGAAAAAATTTAAACTGGGGGTATAGAACAGGATATAGGGTAAACTGAAGAGAGACACTCGCAATTGAATGTTCAGTAAAACAAAAATCAACAAATGGAGGTTCTAAAATAGATAGTCTCGTATCAAGAGGGGGAAAATTAGCGTAGAATAGCTTGAAGAAGTGCAACCGTTATAACAGAAGGTAATACCATTAATACTGGTGGAGGAACAAGGTACAAATCCAATCTGAAAGAAGATGACGATCCTCAAACAAAAAGCTCCAAACGATCAAATGATACCGGGAAATCAAGATCCGCCATTGCCGTTGTCTAGAAATCACGTCGCAAGCTAAGAATCCTGAATCGCAACACGAACCATGCCGGAGACCTACTATATAGTCGCACTCGTCCTCACGACATCTTATCTTTCTATTTCCTATTCCTAATCCTAACCCTCTACCCAATCCCGACAATCTAGGCTTGTTTCAGTGACTTATAACCTGTAGCTCTGATACCAACCTGTGGCGCCCTCCAAACCCGGGTCAGAAGTTTGGGGTCCACAACACAACCATAATATATCAACATGTACAAGAAATATTATTTATAATGACCCTGCTTCACAAAACCACGGATCGCAACAGGTTAAAGTATGAAAACAAGCCATAATGGTGATAATTAAGGTTAAACAATGATCAAATGAGATGATTCAAAGGAATCAAGTTTCTTTTTAACTAATCATTAGAATTGGATATTCATTTTAAGTTTTAAAACCAAGGTTAGGCTGCTGATCAATCACGCACTAACCCCGAGCAAAGCACACAGTACTGCTCTAATTACTGGATCCAAGGCACATATTGGCCTAACTTGACCATTGGTATGGTCTGACAACGAATCTGGTCCTCATATATAAAAACTATCCAATCCTAAAGCAGTTCAATATGATAAACGATATAATTCAATAAAACAAGATCATAATCAATAATGATTAAACATTTGAATAAAATGTAAGGGAACTCATGGATATCACAAGGGTATATTAGGGTATGTAAAAGAAACAGTTTTCAATCTGTAAAAGAATCAGGTATTGAACAAATAGTGATTTTTCGAGGTATAGTTCTTTGATGTTACAAAGAATGGTTGGAGTATAAAAGTTTCTGTGTTTTCCAACCATTTTCTTCTGGTATTTGGTAGTTAAACATTTGGGAAATAGTATCATATTTGTGTGGTTTGGTGTCTGAGGATCAACAAAGGATGGTTTACAAAGAACAAGGCTTACGGCTCAAGATCAAGAAAATCAGGGATTCAAGGGTAAATAGTTTAATGCACTTGCAATGTAAACAAGAGTTATTTTGAATAATAGCGACATGTTATGAAACAATTCGAAAATATTGGTAATATATCTTGAAGAAAAGTTCAAAAATACTTGCCTTACAAGGCTTTACAACTATTACTGATCAACTCTGAGCCGACTCTGCTGCTCAGGTTCTAACGTCCAACCACTAGCTTCCATTGGATTCGACTCCGACAGTCAGGTCTTTCTGTTGAAACTCTATTGAGCTTGTCAACCGACCACTATGTTATCTTTAGTCCATCGTCCACTTTCAGGTTCCCGACTATAACCTACAGGGTCGAAATACCTTATATTAGACGTCTAGGTATGCTTGACATATCCTCGATACTCATTCTTACCCAACGATATTTAAATCTGACTCGTAACACATATAGTATTGCAATACAGGCATCAGTTAGGGTTCACGTTCTCGAAAATTGATTCAGTGTTTGTTTTCAGAAAGTACGTATACTTAATATCGTATAAAATTAGGGTTATTGGTTTTGACAAAACGTTCTACTACAATGTACAATTCAGGTTTTGTATAAAATTTACGTTTATGTACATACTTATACTCACTCGACGTGCCGATAATCCCCGGGTACGTTCCCGTATTTTCGTAGTTCGATTTCCCGAAAATCGGGCAGCGTCTCCTTTGTTTATCGGACTACCCATCGAATACAATCGACGTCAAACCAACTACAATCAAGTTCACAACAACCATAACCCAAAATCCAACCACCAATTCAAGCCAACAATCAATCCAATCACAATTTATTCACTAACTTACGTACTTGACTTTAATATAAAAAATCAAATTCTCGTTTCAAAGATAATTTCATGAACTAATTTATTTATTTTAAAATATTAGGACTCAGATAACGATTATCACAGTCCACCGTCGGCTCACCGAGGCTCATCGCCGGCGGCGGTAAAATTTACGGGTACCCGATTAACTTCGGGCTTCCAACGCAAATTTCACCGATTAGGTTTTATAATATACCACACGAAAGCACCTTTATTTCACGAACTCCAATCACGTAATTTCTGCAGGAAAGAGATTAAGATTAAAATTAATAAAAATCACAACCCAGCTAGAAGCACGCGCAAACACGCGGCCCCAACCGGAAAATAACCGGAATTTGTGCGACTCAGGCGGCCAAAGAACAGAGCAACTATAGTAACATGGCAGGACTACAACAGAGACATACACATAGCAGCTATACACGTACATACCCACATATACATACAAGCAGAAACACCACTGGAAAAGCCTTAGCCGGCCGGAACTCCGGCGGCGGCTTACCGGAGAAAACGAAGGTGACAGCCCGAGAAGAGAAGTCGGGAAAGGTAGAATCACAGGGGAAAACAAGATGTTCACGGGGAGGGAAACACCCGGAGAAGAAAAAGAAAAGAGATTGAGTGAGATTAACTGGAAGAGAGAGGTGGGTCTGCGTGTGCGTGTCTGTGTTTTTATCCTTTTATTTCATTCTCTTACTGGTTTATAAGGTAACACGTGTCCAAAAAATTTCTGAAAATACGACACGTGTATTCGAGATAATCACGAAAGCCCTGAGACTCAGTTTGTCCCGATATGACGCCGTAAATAAGCTATTAACGATACATATCGCACATTAAAATTTAATCTAAATAATTTCAAAATAATCTTAAAATTTCCGGAATATTAAAAAGTTAATAAAATAAAAATTTATAATTTTTTTTATGTATTTCTTAAACGCACTCCATACCCGCAATTCCTAACTAACGAACCGAGCTGTATTTAAAACAGATTCAGAAAATCATGAAAATTGTCTTAAAATGTTATAAATATCCCGAAGTAATTAAAAACATAATTTTCATACTTTTAAAATAATTTCTGAAACGCAATTTATACCCGCTTTTAACAAATAACTATAACAACGTGCGGGTGAAATTAATCCCGAAAATTTCCAAAATAATTTTAAAATTCTCAGAATATTCCAAACTTAAATAAATATGAGTTTCATAATTTTTGAAGAATTTTAGAATTAAATATGGATTTTACCATTAAACATACTCAGAAAATCATTTAAAGATAAATAATCAATGAAATATTGATTTCTCAATTTTATAAATTCCTAAAAATAATTATTGTAATTATAAAATCATAAAAATAATTTTTAGAAATATTCCCAATATTTATGCAAATAAATTTGCGTTAAATCCACTTTTAAAAGTGAAAACAATTCAATACGATCCCATAATTAATCGCGCGGACAACCCGATACACTATAAATCACATATGGATAATAATCAAACAACACATAGCGGTTAAAACCAACATGCATATTTTATTTATTTACTAATTTCCATAATTGCACAATTAATAATTCAAAAAGATTACACGGGTCGTTATAATTGTGCTAGTGCTAAACACATGTGGGAGACCATTGAAGCTATAGTTGAGGTAACTGATGACAAAAACAGATTGAATTTTCTGATGTCTGAGTACAAGGAGTTTAAATCTCTTCCCGGTGAAAGTATCAAACAGTTGCTTGGAAGGTACATCCAACTTCTGGATGAAATGAGTACACTTGGGAAGAAGTACTCACAGAAATAGATAAACAGAAAGTTTATTCTTACCTTGCCCAGTCATTTGAAAAATAAAGTGTCATCCAACGGAGAAGGACTAGACTTCAACACAATGTCATTAGATGAGCTTTATGACAGGTTGAAGACATATGAAGCTAAAGAAAAGAAGAAAAATGTCAACCATAGGTCTGAGACAGTGAACAACATGAAAAAGACCATAAATGAATCAACATGTCCTGTAGTAGAGGAATACATAATTCCTGAAGAAAATGTTGAAGGATCACTGACTTCGGAAGCTTCGACAAGTGGATCAAATCTGACTGGAAATGAAGAAGCTAGAGATGACTATTATACTTTGGAAGAGATTGAGAAATTAGAAGATTAAACTATATTTGAGATGGCTTCTAAATTTAGTGTAATTAAATTAAGAAAAAATTCCAAATATAAGGTTAAGTCATCTAGTGAAGACAATCAAGATCTTGAAGATGAAGAATCTACATAGTCAGTATCCAGTAAATACTGCAAGGAATAGTTGATTGGAGGAAGCACACATGAATTGTGTGATGGTGAAGATAAGGGACACTCTAACAGTGCAATGGAAGAGTCCACACAAGAAAATGATAAAGAAGCTTGTCTGAGAAGGAATGAAGATGGACAGAAGAAGCGTCAGGACAAAGAATTAGTCACTGATGAAAAGCACTGGAATGGTACAGATGTAGAGAAAGAAAAATGCAATGATCAAACATCAATAGAAGCCTCTTCATCGCAGGTATCTTCTGAGACTACTACTAATATATCCTATCATGATTGCAAATATTGTGATAAGGATAGAAGAGTATAATTGTTTCAACTTCATGCTAGTGTGATCAGCTTTAAAGAGGAAATAGATAAAATAAAATCTAAAATAGATTGATGCTCACTAGATAAGAAGAACTATGCCTAATTACTGTTGAATTAGATAATCTTAAGAAACGTAATGAATGCCTAGAGAACATGGTCAAAACCAGCGAGGATTTAGATGATGTCCGTAGGAGTCAGATAGCTGAGTTAGAATCTAAGTTGAAAAATTATCAAGACTCTGCTATTAGTGCAAAAGAAATTATTGACAACCAAATCGGTGGAGCCATAATTGACATTGGGTCCAGTGATGTTGGACAGAAACATGTGATAGAATCAGAGAGTGTTGATAATGGTAAATCAAACTCTTTAGATACATCACAAGCTTCTGAAAAGGCCAATAATTTCTTATGCAAAAAGGCCACTCCTGATTCTTTCAATGAAGATAAGGTGCTTGTTGAGGATTATGTCTCTAGTGATGAGAAGTCAACTGTAGAGTCATCTGAGGAGTCAACTTCTAGTGATGAACCTAAAACTAACTTAGATGATAGAGATGTTCACAAGGATAAAAAAAACATATGCAATAGAAATGGGAAGTTAGGTGTTAACATTAAAAATGAAGATCATCTAAAACCTAATTCTTCTAAAAATTTATGATTTAAATGTAATTCTATTTCGCATCTTGCATATGTATGTACTGTGAGTAAAGTAGACAAAGGTTGTAACACCCCCAAATCCGGGGTCGGGGATCCGGGTTGTCACGAGTTCTATTTCCCTTAATAACACCCAATCTTAATAAATAATCAATTACTCTGTATTGCGACCCCACAATAAACACACACACCACAAGTTATAGTCTCAGAGATGAATATCCAAAAATAATCACAAGTCATTTTATTCCACAATTATATGCCAATACACCTTAAAAGGGTTTCTGAATAAATTTACATTTCTTTGCCATTATTATAATTCATAAATATACATAAATCTGGTACATCAAAAGTTGAAGCCTAGCCTATTGGTAGATCCTACCTCAGCTACAGCAACATCAATGCCTATAGGAAACTGCGGAACGTTTCCTATCCGCTCGCGAATTGGGAGCTTGGTCCTGTTCATCTTTTCTATCTGTTGTTGTATGATGAAAGAAGAAAGCAAGGGTGAGCAGCCAGCCCACCAAAATAATATGTATAATGATTAACAATATATGAGCCTTCTCATAGTACTCATGAAAGTCTTGGTCAAAAGAAATGAACCAAGTTTGATATCTTAATGCGATGAAGTCGCAAAATATTTAGTATACATACATATATACTTTTCACAATCTTTGAAATCCTCTGACATGTATAATATACACAGAGTTCCAGTTTATAACTGTATAAAAATATCGTTGCAAGGTGATCTCATATATCTAACCTTGTCTCAACGT
This sequence comes from Apium graveolens, assembly GCF_009905375.1. Lineage (NCBI taxonomy): Eukaryota > Viridiplantae > Streptophyta > Magnoliopsida > Apiales > Apiaceae > Apium > Apium graveolens. The sequence goes on along the minus strand of NC_133649.1, from coordinate 125,929,176 downwards.
TTTTCTAAAAATCTTTGACATGCACCAGATAATCATTTACTAGATATAAGTTTAAAAGATGAAGTTACAAGATACTCCAATATACTTATATCTTTTCCAAATACTGCTTGAACTACCACCGTTCAAGTTATAATGAGCTTTCAACAGTTCATCACATAGATGAGACTACAAGACAAGATTTGAATAGATTAAATCTTTAAAATATCATCAAAATAAAATGAAGTTATGAGATACTTCATTTGATGCAAACATCATTTTAAAAACTTAACCCTGCCAACACTCAACAATCGCCCAACCGTAGCCTTTCTATCGAAGTGCTCTGGGTAGTGTTGCAGAAATATCCAATTGGATGATGAACTCATTACGGGAGTTTACCGCGCCAGGAAGACTACTTACGATGATCAGTCGTAGTAGTGCAACCCCACAATTTTCTACATGTAGAGGAGAACCTGTCGGATTTACTTGTCAACCGAACACTGGACTCCTAAGGAATGGACCGTCTTAGCGGAACTTCCGGGCTATTTGGGCCAATATAATAAGGCTGGGCCGGCGCTACTCAACCACTTACGCCACTCCTAGTTCAGATGAAATCCATGACTCTGAAATGTAAAGCTCGTTCCCCTTTCCCCAAGTAGATACTTGTTGATACGGCTCCACCAAGAAGTCGTATCTAGTTGGAAAGGAGAACTCACCGATATTTCCCTGGCGATGCCTATTAATGGATTAACTTGTTCCAAGAATTTTACTTCCCGAGTGTTGGGTAAGTAATCAATTCATTTATCAAAACAACAACCTTGTTGCGAATATAAAATACATCACAGAGCCGGATCCCTTAGATTTTTTTAGCGAGTATTCAAGTCCCCTTCAAAACGGAAGATCTTAAATTTGAAAACAAGTTTTGGGAACCGCTCTAACCTTTAAAAATCATTTTGAAGACTTGAAAACACTTTAAAGAGTGTTTGGAGTAATGCTGATTTAATAAAGTAAATCAGTCCCGATATATTAGAAAATATCTGAATATTATTATTTAAATAATATTCTCATAGAGATAATCCTTATAAAAATATTCGAAGTAGAAGTTGTAAAACTTATACTTGAAATGAGTATTAAATAACCAAATATATACTTATACGAAAGTACTATCTTTATTTGAATAATCAAAAATAAGTTTGATTATCGACACCTTATTCTTTAATAAAAGAAAGAATATATTTCAGTAAATATCGGAGTCATAGGTCCTCAAATGAATATTCAAATAATATTCAATTAATAAAATAAGCTGAGTCATAAGCCCTTGAATGAATATTCGAAATAATATTCAATAAATAAAATAAGCTGAGTCATAAGCCCTCGAATGAATATTCGAAATAATATTCAATAAATAAAATAAGCTGAGTCATAAGCCCTCGAATGAATATTCGAAATAATATTCATTAAATAATATAAGGTTATCGAATAAACCTTATTCGATTAATAGTTTTTAAAAACAATATCAATATATATATATATAAATATATATATATATATATATATATATCATATACTCGGGAACATCTACTCCCGGTTTTAGAAATGGGTTCACCTTTGGGTCCCCTATACTCAGGGTATACGCAACTACTGCTTATCTCTAGCATAGGTATTATGCAACTAATAAGCATTTGAATCAACAGATATATATCAAGATTACGAAACAGACATGCATATATACCATATCAGCATGCTCCAATATATCGCAAGAATTTGCTAATAAAAAATATGCATTTATCGCAAGATCATGCATATACACATATACATCACAACAACAGTTATACGGGTAGAAAACTTTCCTGAGTGCTCCCGGATAGACTTAAGCTTAGAGTGGGTCCGATAACCTATGAATAACAACATAAGTCGGAATTAGACCCCGGTCGCTTAAGAAACTAGACTTTAACCATTTAGAGTCCTAATGTTCGCTTTCGCGCTTAACGATTCACTTAAGTCGCTCGAGTACCCGTGGCTCCACCATTTTTAATAAATTTACCATTACGAGTTTTAAGGCGATTCTTTTGCAAGTGTCTTACCAACTTCCTATTACACCTTACATAAATGTTTCATACTTCAATTAGTCCTTTAAGGTCTTTAACCTATGTTTCAAAGTAAGGCGAGGGGTAATGGTTCGTTCGCGAAACGTCGTTACTTAAAACGGCCGTTTCTCCTAAACCGTACATCGGAATCAAACGAACCACATATCAAAACGAAGCTCATAACATGAACTATCTAAAAATGGCAATGGTCAAAACCTAATAGTGAGTTCAAGGGTTCTGATGTTAGGAACAAAAACAGTCTACGGTAAATCGGGCATTATAACGGCTATGTTTACGCGATTTCCCAATTTTATACCATTCCAATTCAACCACCAATCAATCCACAATCACAACCAAATCAAAACTCCATCCATACTACATCATAACAGCCCCAACAACTCAACATTAACAATTTATACTTATTCCCCACATGAACTAAAAGCTTTACTTAAGTTCTTTTAACTAATTATCAAGGTTTACAACTCCAAAAACACCACAACCAACTAATCTCTACAAACTCAACCAAACTTTAAACAAACAAGTATCATGCTTCACATATACTATATCAATCATATTCATTCCTAATTACTCAAAACTAAAGCTAGGGTTTGGAGTTTATACCTCCCTTGGAGAGTGGAGAATCAAGAAAATGGCTTGGAATCACCCTTAAAGTCCTTATCCAAGCTTAAACTAAACAAAACTTCAAGAACAAAAATTTTAGTTCTTGAAAAACACTATTCACCATCTTCTTCCTTGATTTATAAAAAAAGATTGGCTTGGAATTAGAAGCTTAAACTTATAGGAAGTATGTAACTATCCATGGGGAAGCTTAGATAAATACCTTGCCAAATAGTAAGTGGTGGAGCTTGGATCTTCATTTTTTAAGAAAAGGGGCCGAGAGCTTCAAGAAGAAAAAGAAAGGAAATGATTTTTTTGCTTGCTTGGTGTGTTTGTGATTTGTTTTGCTTGCCTTGGTTGCTTTTGATTTGTTTTTGGGTAATTAATTTTCTAACCTTGACTTTGTGTGGTTTTAAATCAACCACATCTCTTTCCCCTTATGTCATGCTTACATAATCAAGTGATGTCACCCTCCCTCCTCTGTCCTCTTCCTATTGGTTTGATGACATCATCCCCACTAATCCCTTTGATTAGCTTCTAATTGTTTGCCTAATGACCGCTGATCTGTTATACGGTTCACTTAACTTTCGCTTTCGTTTATCATTTGAGGGATCATACCCGGGATCTTATTACTTGGGTTTCCTTAACCTTTCTCAATAAATTCTAATCCTTTTATGATCCTCTCTTATAATCCTTTTATTTAAATCCTTTTTATCCTGTTACCTTATACTCAATTCTTTCCGTATCTAGTGGATTTCCGGGAAAAATCAAAGTGTTCGGAATTGGATTCTGACGATCTTTACATACACTTATATACCACATAGAGTACTAATAATATCCCAGAAGATCAATAACAGAACCCCTACATAGTGTGGCATGAAAATTTTTCTCATTCAGCATAATTTGCAAAATCACTATTTATAAGGGTTTCAAAAATTTCCAAAAATTGGGGTTATTACAGTCTCCCCTCCTTAAAAGGATTCCGTCCCGGAATCAGATAGAAAATGAATAGGGATACTTTCTTAACATTGCACTTTCTAACTCTCGAGTAAATTTTCCCATATTGTGGTTCTTCCATCAAACTCTGAATAGTTAGATAACCCTTCTCCTAAGCACTTGTTCCTTTTTACTCTATAACCCTTCTGGGTTGCTCCATATAGGTTACGTCGGGTTGCATGTCTATGCGCTCATATGCCCCTATTTATCTGGCATCCGAATTATACTTCCTTAACATTGATATGTGGAACACGTTATGACTTTCTACATGTTCGGGGGTAGGGCTAGCTCATATGCTAACTTCCCAAAACGTCTTAATATATCCAAGGGTCCAACAAATTGGAGACTTAGCTTTCCTTTCTTTCCGAACCTCATCAATCCTTTCCAAGGGATACCTATAACATTACTAGGTCCCTTATTTCATACTCTTTGTCCTTTTGAGTCAAATCAGCATACCTCTTATGTCCATCTTGGGTTACTACCAGCCGTCCTCTAATTAGATCTATTATATCCCTGGTCCTTTGGACTACTGCGGGTCCGAGCATCTTGCGCTCTACAACTTCATCCTAACATAAGGGAGATCGACATTGTCTTCCCTCAAGGATCTCATAAGGCGATACCTCAATACTGACATATGATCTATTGTCATAAGAAAACTCAATCCGTGTTAAGTGATCATTCTAATTTCTTTCAAGTCTAGTGCACAGACTCTCATTATAGCTTTTAGCATTAGAGCTTTTGCTTCTCAATACCCATTCTTTTCCAGTTCGTAATCTCTACTACCTTCCGTTCCTAATATTATACTGGTTATACTTTTGCTCGTTAGCTTTCTATAACCTTTTAATAACCATGTCAACCTTAGCATCACGAACGCGTTAGAATCGTAATACCACCGTACTAATACTACTTCCTTTAGCTGCTTCCATCTTCGAAAGCTTGATCCATCATATAGAAGTAAAGGAATTTGTTGAGAGATCACTATGATCATGAACACTTATTCTATTGTATAGTTAGTACAGAAGGTGGCCAGCCTTTAGTACTTGACAAGCAATTAAACAATAGATGGTATCCTACTAGGCTTCTATCACACAGATAGATAGTCATTCGGCAATACCTCCCCTTCTGGAAGGGTTGTTCTTCTCAGCTTACATGAAATGAAAAGAAGAGAAAAGAACGAACTGAAGAGGATTGTATATTCGTAAAAAAAAAAATTATTGCCATAAAATATCTGGCTTGGAATCTACCTCTGAACTATAGAGGTTTGTCATAGGAGAACAAAACATATACTTATATATATCAACATCAAGTATTATCGCATCGCATTTCACATGCTTAAATATTTTTGCTATTCTGTCCATCATTCTATGGACCCATGCTCTTCCTCGAGCTTATACACAATCACCTTTGAAACTCCCTTGACATTGAAAATTGAATCTGGGATCTCATTCTAGACATCATCGTTACTAGAATTCTATGCTTGCATCGCAACCTTCCTCGTATAGTCATACGACCCTCTATTGATAAGGAGGAATAAATATTCAATAGGTAAATAATCTACTTAATTAGTCTATTCAATGATAACTTATACACTACCACGACCGGATTAGTGGTACTCAATCTCAACATCCATTCCAATACAACTCTCACGGTTGTAATCAGCTCATTACTCGCAGAATCATTGCTGCACTACTATGGTCCACTACTGACCTACTGTCGTCATTCACTTTCCATGAAATCTTAATATCTAATCATACGGAGTCCATACATCTCGTATAGAATTCTTCTAAGGAGTTAACATAACCACCAATCACAATTCATGAAGAACACTCCAAACTCTGACGTACTTTCATGACATGAAGTAGATAAAATTACAGAAGAGTTTCAGTCAAAGCAACGATAGCAGGTTAATACCATTCTTAATCGTATACCTTAAATAGAAGACTTAACTCAAGGGTTCGTCTAGTCCTTTTTGAAACATGGTCCTGGCTTATCTCAAGATAGTATCTTCTGAGATAGATAGCCCGCTCATGGAGATTACACGAATTAAACCTTTACCAACTACTATTACGGTTGGGTATTGCACAGTCGTCAGAAGGAATGTCAATCTTCCAAACCATAATACAACCTTCATAGCTTTAACCATTATCACTGTATTCTTTTGGCACAAGCGCCTATAATTATCCTCTTACCTTTAAAGTGTCGGCCACCTCTTTGGCCTTTCCTGATAGTAAAATTTCCTTACAGTCAATGTCATTTTAACCACCTCTAAATAATTTTCCACCTCATTTCAATCACAGCTTATGTGAAGATGTTTTCCTTAAAGTCTGATGAGTAAAATAAAAAAAATTATCACCATTTTTCCATAAGTTATTGCCTCAGTCTTTAAAGGTTAATCACTGTCACGACTGACTTTTAATCATACTTAGAACATCTTTTTATCTTAAGTCCTAATTGCCCTGAACAATTTCGACCATTACTGGTTCGATCCATACTTTCTCGTGGTTTAACACGTGCCCCACTTGGCATCATTATAATTACATCATAGTTCCTTTATCAACATTTCTATTCTTGAGAATTTTGAATATTACCTTTCTCCTTGTAAAACCTCTAAGGTTATCCTTGAATCGTTCCTCCTGTATTCCCTAGATACAGGGCATATCAAGATACCATTTATTAATACCAGAATCATTGTCTATATACTTTTAAAAAAAAAATTCTCCACTGATTCTTTAAAGGTTGTTGTTATCTTAATCCTTTCCAATTCATACTGTCAAAACTCATACTATCCCTATTAAGGGTGAAATGCCAACCTTTATGCATTCCCCTAGGATTCGTTTTAAGTTACCGATGTTCTATCCTTAATTCCACCTTTAAAAAGGTACATGCATCCTTCCATGGATAATTCAAGTCATATATCCCTGATAAGAGTGTCTTATTCAATCATTCCCACCTCGATAGTATATGCCTAATTTTACAATAACATCTGTATTCCAAATGAGGTCAATCAATTATGGCCTCCAAAAGATAACAGCGGTTATCCGCTTTTCTTTCCTAATTTGGTAACGATAACAAGGATGTTCTGGAAGATATTGGTCGTGTTCAACGTGAACTTCTTCTTAATAATTCCTTATTTACTTTGGTTGTTTATCTCAACAGTCATCTCAATGTTGGGATATCTTTCATACCTGGCGTCTCCCTTTCTGGGTATCGAGCCACCGGTCTTCCATTTCACATTCTTGAAGGTCACTTCCTGTAATAACCCCAATTTTTGGGAAAATTTTGAAACCCTTATGAATAGTGTTTTTAATGAATGAGAAAACTTTTCATGCCACACTATATAGGGGTTCTGATATGGATATTCTGAGATTTTATTAGTACTTTATATGGGATATAAGTGTATGTAAAGATCGTCAGAATCCAAATCCGAACACTTTGATTTTTCCCGGAAATCCAATAGATACGGAAAGAATTGAGTATAAGGTAACAGGATAAAAGGATTTAAATTAAAGGATTATAATAGAGGATCATAAAAAGGAATATAATGTATTGAGAAAGGTTAAGGGAACCTAAGTAATAAGATCACGGGTATGATCCCTCAAACGATAAACGAAAACGAAAGTTAAGCGAACCGTATAACAGATCAGCGGTCATTAGGCAAACGATTAGGAAGTTAATCAAAGGGATTAGTGGGAATGATGTCATCCAACCAATAGAAAGAGGACAAGGAAGGGAGGATGACATCATGAGGATGACACAAGCATGACATGGGGAGGAAGGAGATGTGGTGACTTTTTAACCACACAAAACCAAGGGCAACTAGGTAATTCACTAAAGCAAACAACAAAAATCAACCAACCAAAAGCAAATCAAGCCAAAACACAAAAATCTCTCTTCTTCTTCTTCAAGCTCTCGGGTGCATTTCTTAAAATTTGAAGATCCAAGCTCCACCACTTACTATTTAGCAAGGTAATTATCTAAGCTTCCCCATGGATAGTTACATACTTCCTATAAGTTTAAGCTTCTAATTCCAAGCCAATCTTTTTCTATAAATCATGAAATAAGATGGTGAATAGTGTTTTCAAGAACTAAAATTTGTGTTCTTGAAGTTTTGTTTAGATTAAGCTTGGATAAGGGCTTTAAAGGTGATTCCAAGCCATCCTCTTGATTCTCCACTCTCCAAGGAAGGTATAAACTACAAACCCTAGCTTTAGTTTTGAGTAATTAGGATTGAATGTGTTTGATATAGCATATGTGAAGCATGATGCTTGATTGGTTGAAGTTTGGTTGAGTTTGTAGAGATTAGTTGGTTTTGTTGCATTGTTGGAGTTGTAAATCTTGGTAATTAGTTAAAGAACCTAAGTAAAGCTTTGAGTTCATGTGAGGAATAAGTATAAATGGTTAATGTGGATTTGTTGGGGCTGTTATGATGTGGTTTGGAGGGATATTGGTTGTATGATTGATTTGGGGTTGATTTGTGGTTGGTATTGAATGGTTTAAAATTGGGAAAACGCGTAAACATAGCCGTCGTAACGTCCGATTTTCTTTAGACTGTTTTTGTGCATAACATTAGGACCCGAGAACCCCCTGCTAGTTTATGACCACTGCCATGTTTAGATAGCTCATGTTACGAGCTTCGTTTTGATATGTAGTTCGTTCAATTCCGATGCACGGTTTAGGAGAAACGACCGTTTCAAGTAACGGCGTTTCGCGAACGAAACTTTTCCCCTCGCCTTACTTTGAAACATAGGTTAAAGACCAAAAAGGGTTAATTAATGTATGAAACATTTATGGTAAGTGTGTTAGGCAGTTAGTAAGACACTCGCGAAGGAATCGCCTTAAAACTCGTAAAGGTTAAATTATTAAAAATGGTGGAGCCGAGGGTACCCTAGTGACTTAAGCGAATCAGTGAGCGCAAAACAAGCGTTAGAGGCTAAGTTAGTTAAAGTATAGATTTACAAGTGACTTTGGTTTAATTCCAACTTACTTGTTGCTTATAGGTTACCAGACTCGTCCCGAGCTATTCGTAACCCCCAGTCGCTCAGGCAAGTTTTCTATCCGTTATACTGTTGTTGTGATGTATACACTTGTATATGCATTATCTTGTGATAGATGCATGATGGTTAAATTAGCAAATTTTGCGATATATTGAAGCATGCTGATATGGAATATATATGCATTCCTGTTTCGTATTCTTTCCATATATAATTGTTGATAATACCTATGCTAGAGGATAGCGGTAATTTGCATATACCCTTAGTATAGGGACCCAAAGGTGGAAATATTTTCTAAAACCGGGAGTCGAGGATCCCGAGTAGATTTTGTATATATGGATATAAATATAAATATATATATATATACTTATATATATATATATGGTCATAGTTTTCAAAACTATTAATCGAATAAGGTTTATTCGATAACTTTAACTTTATTTTATTATTGAATATTATTTCGAATATTATTCGAATGCGTATGACTCCTTTATATTATTTATTGAATATTACTTGGATATTAATTTGAGGATGTATGACTCCTTTATTTTATTTAATGAATATTATTTATAATATTCATTCGAGGGCTTATGACTCAGCTTATTTTATTTATTGAATATTATTTGAATATTCATTTGAGGATCTATGACTCCGATTATTTGCTGAGATATATTCTTTATTTTATTAAAGAATAAGGTGTCGATAATCAAACTCACTTTTGATTATTCAAATAAAGATAGTACTTTCGTATAGGTATATCTTTGGTTATTTAATATTCATTTCAAGTATAAGTTTCAAAACTTCTACTTCAATTATTTTTATAAAGATTATTCTTTATGGAAATATTATTTAAATAATAATATTCAGATATTTTCTAATATATTGGGACTGATTTATTTTGTTAAATCAGCATCACTCCAAACATTCTTAAAAATGTTTTGCGAGTCTTTAAAATGATTTTTAAAAGTTAGAGCAGATCCCAAAACTCATTTTTATATTTAAGATCCTCCTTTCGAAGGGGATTTAAATACTCGCTCAAAACCTGAGGGATCCGGCTCTGTGGTGTGTTTTATATTCGCAACAAGGTTGCTGTTTTGTTAAATGAATCGATTACTTACCCAACACTAGGGAAGTAAAATTCTTGGAACAAGTTAATCCATTAACAGGCATCGCCTGGGAAATATCGGTGAGTTCTCCTTTCCAACTAGATACGACTTCTTGGTGAAGCCGTATCAACAAGTTTCTACTTGGGGAAAGTGGGGACGAGCTTTACGTTTCAGAGTCATGGATTTCATCTGAACTAGGAGTGGCGTAAGTGGCCGAGTAGCGCCGGCCCAGCCTTATTATATTGGCCCAAATGGCCTGGAAGTTCCGCTAAGGCGGTCCATTCCTTAGGAGTTCAGTGTTCGGTTGACAAGTAAATCCGACAGGTTCTCCTCTACATGTAGAAAATGGTGGGGTTGCACTACTACGACTGATCATCGTAAGTGGTCTTCCTGGCGCGGCAAACTCCCGTAATGAGTTCATCATCCAATTGGATATTTCTGCAACACTACCCAGAGCACTTCGATAGAAAGGCTACGGTTGGGCGATTGTTGAGTGTTGGCAGGGTCAAGTTTTCAAAATGATGTTTGCATCAAATGAAGTATCTCATAACTTCATTTTATTTTGATGATATTTTAAAGGTTGAATCTATTCAAGTATTATCTTGTAGTCTCATCTATGTGATGAACTTTTGAACTATTTATAACTTGAACGGTGGTAGTTCAAGTAGTATTTGGAAAAGATATAAGTATATTGGAGTATCTTGTAACTTCATCTTTTAAACTTATATCTAGTAAATGATTATCTTATGTATGACAAAGATTTTCAGAAAAACGTTGAGACAAGGTTAGATATATTAGATCACCTTGCAACGATATTTTTATACAGTTATAAACTGGAACGTTGTGTGTATTATGCATGGAAGAGGACTTCCAATATTTTGAAAAGTATATATGTATATATATACTGAATATTTTGTGACTTCATCGCATTAAGATATCAACTTGGTTCATTTCTTTTGACCAAGACTTTCATGAGTATTATGAGTAGGCTCATATACTATTAATCATTATACATATTATTTTGGTGGGCTTGCTGCTCACCCTTGCTTTCTTCTTTCATCACACAACATCAGATAGACAAGATGAACCGGACCAAGCTTCCGATTCGCAAGAGGTTAGGAGACGTTCCGCAGTTTTCTAGAAGCACTGATGCCGCCATAGCTGAGGTAGGAACTACCAATAGGCTAGGCTTTCAACTTTTGATGTATCAGATTATGTATATTTATGAATTGTAATAATGGCAAAGAAATGTAAATTTATTCAGAAACCTGTTTAAGGTGTATTGGCATATAATTGTGGAATAAAACGATTTGTGATTATTTTTGGATATTCATCTCTGAGACTATAACTTGTGGTGTGTGTGTTTATTGTGGGGTCAAAGTACAGAGTAGTTGATTATTTATTAAGATTGGGTGTTGTTAAGGGAAATGGAACTCGTGACGACCCGGATCCCCGACCCCGGATCTGGGGGTGTTACAGAAATGGTATCAGAGCTAAGCGTTATAAACCTCAGAGATGATGGGACGTTAAGATAATAAGTTCACTAAGATAATAAGAACTCTTGCCAAGTTCATAGTCGGGCTACCTAACGTAGCACTGATAGTTAAAACCCTTATGGGAACCCTTATAAATATCGTGATAGAAGCGTAGTTCGTTATCGTAAATGGTAGCGGGACTCTGAACCCTGAGGTTGAGGAGCAACAGCGCGATGATGTTTATTACTAATTGGAGATCGGATTGTGGATCCGATAGAGTGTCCTAATGCAGGACCGGATGATGTTGATATTGAGGATGTAGCGGTTGAGAATGTTGTCCTAGAAGGGATAGTTGCTGAGGAGGATCCCATGGAGGATCCTGACAAGAATGAATAAAGGACCACTGATGAATTGATGACCATGGTTAGGGAAACTACCAGAGGTAGGATTGGCCGGTCACTACCGGAGGTTCGTTCAAGTTTGTACAGATAGTAGCCCCTTTAACGCGGCTTACTCGTAAGACTGAGAAGTTCGAATGGACAGAGAAATGTGAGAACAACTTTTAAGAACTGAAGCAAAGGTTGGTGATGTTCCCTATGTTGGCGTTGCCGGATGGAAAATGAGATTTTGTGATGTGTAGTGACGCTTCGCATAAGGAATTAGGGTGCTTCATATACAGCACAGCAAGGTAATCACGTACGCGTCAAGACAATTAAGGGAATATAAAATTCGATATCCCCACCCATGAGCTTGGACTCGCGGCAATAGTTTTTCCCTAAAGATTGGAGGCACTACTTGTATGGAGAGAAGTGCGAGATTTACACAAGACATAAGTGCTCTAGTGCATTTTCGCGTAGAAAGAGCTCAACATGCGCCAGAGAAGGTGGTTAGAGCTAATCAAGGATTACGATTATGAGATTCTTTATCATTCGGGGGAAAGCCAATGTGGTGGCTGATGCCCTTAGTAAAAAGGAGAGACTCAAGATGATAATGTCTTTGAGAGAGTTTATAAGAGATTTTCAGAAAATGGAAATAGAAGTGAAGGTAACCGGAGCCGGTACCGAAAAGCTGTTTGAGATTGCAATAGAGACCGAATTATTGGAAAAGAGCATACGGTGCCAGAGAAAGATGATAAGGGAATAATGAGGTATTCCTATAGAATTTGGGTTCCGAAAGTTCAAGAGCGTAAGGATGAGAACTTAGATGAGAGCCATAGTTTGAGGAATAAGATTTAGAGCAAACCCTGAACGTGATAGTCAGGGAGGTCGCCATCAAGATAGAAGGAACCCATGACATAATGGAGTGGAAAATGAGGATTTTAAATTAAAAGATGACCCCAATTATGGGGAGTAGGATGAAACATTTCATACTAAGGAAACAGAAAGTCGAGTAAGGAAAGGAGACCCGAGACGGTACTCCTATACGGCAATTCATGGACCTGTCTAAAAAGAACTTAGACTATTATCCCCAACCACCACCCTGAGGAGACAGTGCGGTGAGAAATTCTTTCAGGACCTTTAAGTCACTAAGCTCTCAGAGTTCCATGGAACAAGCTGACCCAGCCGAGGCAAGAGCCTGGCTAAAGGAAATATAGGAATCATTTGAGATTCTAAATGATTGACGAATCTCAAAAGGACTGTTTTGTCACTTATCCTCCCAAGAGAGAGACCACCCGCTGGTGAAAGACCAAGAAAGGCACGGAGCCAGAGGTTAGAATAAACTGATTTAAGTTCAGTCAATTGTTTTCGGGAAAGTAATTCCCAAAGATAAGGAGATAGTGTAAAAGCTTTGGAGCTAGAATAAAAGTGGATGAGTATGATGAATTATGAATCTAAGTTGTAAAAGTTATCAAGATTCGTTCTGAGGACACGAATCCAGAATGACGGGATGTTTGGAATCAATACTTATGTTGTGTTAGTTCATGAAATAATGATAAGAGAAAGGAAAATAAAAAGAAACTGAAGTGGAAAGAAATATAAAGGCAATAGAGTTTGAGGAATGATAAGGGAGTTGGGTATGAGGAAACCCTAAAGACTCATAGCAATAGAAATAGAAAAGTATGTAATCGTCAGGATGATGATGATCCACCATGAGTTAAAATTGACGGTTAAAGGCATAAGAGATACATATATTGTACCCCCTTTAAGTTGGGAGGATTCGAGGAAACCTTGAGATAGTTCGAAGGATAAATATTGAGACACGGATAGACTGAGGAGACAAGAAAGTAAGAAATCAGGATTGGATGAAGGAAGTGACCTTCAAGAATGTGAAGTGTAAGACCGGTGGCATGATATCCAGGAAGGGAGACGCCAGGTATGAAAGATATCCCAACATTGAGATGACTGTTGAGATAAACAACAAAAGTAAATAAGGATTTATTAAGAAGAAGTTCACGTTGAACACGACCAATATCTTCCAGATCATCCATGTGATCATTACCAAATCAGGAAAGAAAAGCGGATAACCATTTTTATCTTTTGGAGGCCAGGTGGATTGACCTTAACTTGAATAAGGATGCTATTGTGAAATTCGGTATAGACTATCGAGGTGGAAATGATTGAATAAGATACCCTTATCAGGGATATATGACTTTATTTATCCATGGAAGGATGCTTGTACCTTTTTAAAGGTGGAATTAAGGATAGAACATCGATAACTTAAAACGAATCCTAGGGGAATGCATAAAGGTTGGCATTTCACCCTTAATAGGGATAGTATGAAATTTGACAGTATGAATTGGAAAGGATTAAGGTAATAACAACCTTTAAAGAATCAGTGGAGAATTTTTTTTTTCAAAAGTATATAGACAATGATTCTAGTATTAGTATATGGTATTTTGATATGCCCTGTACCTAGGGAATACAGGAGGAACGATTCAAGGATAACCTTAGAGGTTTTACAAGGAGAAAGGTAATATTCAAAATTCTCAAGAATAGAAATGTGGATAAAGGAAATATGACGTAATTATAGTGTTGCCAAGTGGGGCACGTGTTAAACCACGAGAAAGTATGGATCGAACCAGTAATGGTCGAAATTATTCAGGGCAATTAGGACTTAAGATAAAAGATGTTCTAATTATGATTGAGAGTCAGTCATGACAGTGATTAACCTCTAAAGACTGAGGCAATAACTTATGGAAAAATGGTGATTTTTTTTTACTTATCAGATTTTAAGGAAAACATCTTCACTCAAGCAGTGATCGGAAATAGGGTAGAAAATTTGTGAAAGTGGTTAAAATGAAATTGACTGTAAGGAAATTTTACTATCAGGAAAGGCCAAAGAGGTGGCCGACACTTTAAAGGTAAGAGGATAATTATAGGCGCTTGTGCCAAAATAATACAGTGAGGATGGTTAAAACTGTGAAGGTTGTATTATGGTTTGGAAGATTGACATTCCTTCTGATGACTGTGCAATACCCAACCATAATAGTAGTTGGTAAAGGTTTAATTCGTGTAATCGCCATGAGCGGGCTATCTATCTTAGGAGGTCCTATCTTGAGATAAGCCAGGACCATGTTTCAAAAAGGACTAGACGAACCTTTGAGTTAAGTCTTCTATTTAAGGCATATGATTAAGAATGGTATTAACCTGCTATCGTTGCTTTGATTGAAACTCTTCTGCAATTTTATCTACTTCATGTCATGAAAGTACGTCAGAGTTTGGAGTGTTCTTCATGAATTGTGATTGGTGGTTATGTTAACTCCTTAGGAGAATTAGATACGAGATGTATGGACTCCGTATGGTTAGCTATTAAGACTTCATGGAAAATGAATGACTACAGTAAGTCAGTGGTGGACCATAGTAAGGCAGCAATGATTCTGCGAGTAATGAGCTGATTACAACCGTGAGAGTTGTATTGGAATGGGTGTTGAGATTGAGTACCACTAATCGGGTCGTGGTAGTGTATAAGTTATCATTGATAGACTAATTAAGTAGAGTATCTACCTAGTGAATTATTATTCTTTCTTATCAATAGAGAGTCGTATTATTATACGAGAAAGGTTGCGGTGCAAGCATAGAATTCTAGTAACGATGATGTCTAGAATGAGATCCCAGGTTCGATTTTCGAAATCGAGGGAGTTTCAAAGGTGATTGTGTATAAGCTCGAGGAAGAGCATGGGTCCATAGAATGATGGACGGAATAGCAAATATTTAGGCATGTGAAATACGATGCTATAATACTTGATGTTGATATAAATACATATATGTTTTGTTCTCCTATGACAAACCTCTATAGTTCAGAGGTAGATTCCAAGCCAGATATTTTATGGCAATATTTTTTTTTACATATATACAATTCTCTTCAGTTCGTTCTTTTCTCTTCTTTTCATTTCAAGTAAGCTGAGAAGAACAACCCTTCCAGAAGGGGAGGTATTGCCGAATGACTATCTATCTTTGTGATAGAAGCCTAGTAGGATACCATCTATTGTTTAGTTGCTTGTCAAGTACTAAAGGCTGGCCACCTTCTGTACTAACTATGCGATATAACAAGTGTTCATGATCATAGTGATCTCTCAACAAATTCCTTTACTTCTATTTGATTGATCAAATTTTGGAAAATAGAAACAACTGAAAAAGGAGTAATAAAGTGGTGGTAGTATGCGGAATGGAAACACATTCGTGATACTAAGGTTGACGTGGTTATTAAAAGGTTATAGAACGCTAACGAGCAAAAGTATAACCAGTATAATATTAGGAACGGAAGGTAGTAGCGATTACGAACTCGAAAAGGATGGGTATTGAGAAGCAAAAGCTCTAATACTAAAAGCTATAATGAGAGTCTGTGCAATAGACTTGAAAGAAATTGGAATGATCACTTAACACGGATTGAGTTTTCTTACGACAATAGATCATATGTCAGTATTGAGATATCGCCTTATGAGATCCTTGAGGGAAGACAATATCGATCTCCCTTATGTTAGGATGAAGTTGTAGAGCGCAAGATGCTCGGACCAGCAGTGGTCTAAAGGACCAAGGATATGATAGATCTAATCAGAGGACGGCTGGTAGTAGCCCAAGATGGACATGATAAGTATGTTGATTTGACACGAAAGGATAAAGAGTATGAAATAGGGGACCTAGTAATGTTATAGGTATCCCTTGGAAAGGATTGATGAGGTTCGGAAAGAAAGGAAAGCTAAGTCTACAATTTGTTGGACCCTTGGATATATTAAGACATTTGGGAAGTTAGCATATGAGCTAGCCCTAACCCCGAACATGTAGCAGGTCGTAACGTGTTTCACGTATCAATGTTAAGGAAGTGTAATTCAGATGCCAGACAAATAGAGGCATATGAGCGCATAGATATGCAACCCGGCGTAACCTATATGGAGCAACCCGGAAGGGTTATAGAGTGAAAAGGAACAAGTGCTTAGGAGAAGGATTATCAAACTAGGCAGAGTTTGGTGGTAGAACCACAATGTGGGAAAATTGACTCGAGAGTTAGAAAGTGTAATGCTAAGAAAGTATCCCCATTTGTTTTCTATCTGATTCCGGGACGGAATCCTTTTAAGGAGGGGAGACTGTAATAACCCCAATTTTTGGGAAAATTTTGAAACCCTTATGAATAGTGTTTTTACTGAATGAGAAAACTTTTCATGCCACACTATATAGGGGTTCTGATATGGATATTCTGAGATTTTATTAGTACTTTATATGGGATATAAGTGTATGTAAAGATCGTCAGAATCCAAATCCGAACACTTTGATTTTTCCCGGAAATCCAATAGATACGGAAAGAATTGAGTATAAGGTAACAGGATAAAAGGATTTAAATTAAAGGATTATAATAGAGGATCATAAAAAGGAATATAATGTATTGAGAAAGGTTAAGGGAACCTAAGTAATAAGATCACGGGTATGATCCCTCAAACGATAAACGAAAACGAAAGTTAAGCGAACCGTATAACAGATCAGCGGTCATTAGGCAAACGATTAGGAAGTTAATCAAAGGGATTAGTGGGAATGATGTCATCCAACCAATAGAAAGAGGACAAGGAAGGGAGGATGACATCATGAGGATGACACAAGCATGACATGGGGAGGAAGGAGATGTGGTGACTTTTTAACCACAAAAAACCAAGGGCAACTAGGTAATTCACTAAAGCAAACAACAAAAATCAACCAACCAAAAGCAAATCAAGACAAAACACAAAAATCTCTCTTCTTCTTCTTCAAGCTCTCGGGTGCATTTCTTAAAATTTGAAGATCCAAGCTCCACCACTTACTATTTAGCAAGGTAATTATCTAAGCTTCCCCATGGATAGTTACATACTTCCTATAAGTTTAAGCTTCTAATTCCAAGCCAATCTTTTTCTATAAATCATGAAAGAAGATGGTGAATAGTGTTTTCAAGAACTAAAATTTGTGTTCTTGAAGTTTTGTTTAGATTAAGCTTGGATAAGGGCTTTAAAGGTGATTCCAAGCCATCCTCTTGATTCTCCACTCTCCAAGGAAGGTATAAACTACAAACCCTAGCTTTAGTTTTGAGTAATTAGGATTGAATGTGTTTGATATAGCATATGTGAAGCATGATGCTTGATTGGTTGAAGTTTGGTTGAGTTTGTAGAGATTAGTTGGTTTTGTTGCATTGTTGGAGTTGTAAATCTTGGTAATTAGTTAAAGAACCTAAGTAAAACTTTGAGTTCATGTGAGGAATAAGTATAAATGGTTAATGTGGATTTGTTGGGGCTGTTATGATGTGGTTTGGAGGGATATTGGTTGTATGATTGATTTGGGGTTGATTTGTGGTTGGTATTGAATGGTTTAAAATTGGGAAAACGCGTAAACATAGCCGTCGTAACGTCCGATTTTCTTTAGACTGTTTTTGTGCATAACATTAGGACCCGAGAACCCCCTGCTAGTTTATGACCACTGCCATGTTTAGATAGCTCATGTTACGAGCTTCGTTTTGATATGTAGTTCGTTCAATTCCGATGCACGGTTTAGGAGAAACGACCGTTTCAAGTAACGGCGTTTCGCGAACGAAACTTTTCCCCTCGCCTTACTTTGAAACATAGGTTAAAGATCAAAAAGGGTTAATTAATGTATGAAACATTTATGGTAAGTGTGTTAGGCAGTTAGTAAGACACTCGCGAAGGAATCGCCTTAAAACTCGTAAAGGTTAAATTATTAAAAATGGTGGAGCCGAGGGTACCCTAGTGACTTAAGCGAATCAGTGAGCGCAAAACAAGCGTTAGAGGCTAAGTTAGTTAAAGTATAGATTTACAAGTGACTTTGGTTTAATTCCAACTTACTTGTTGCTTATAGGTTACCAGACTCGTCCCGAGCCATTCGTAACCCCCAGTCGCTCAGGCAAGTTTTCTATCCGTTATACTGTTGTTGTGATGTATACACTTGTATATGCATTATCTTGTGATAGATGCATGATGGTTAAATTAGCAAATTTTGCGATATATTGAAGCATGCTGATATGGAATATATATGCATTCCTGTTTCGTATTCTTTCCATATATAATTGTTGATAATACCTATGCTAGAGGATAGCGGTAATTTGCATATACCCTTAGTATAGGGACCCAAAGGTGGAAATATTTTCTAAAACCGGGAGTCGAGGATCCCGAGTAGATTTTGTATATATGGATATAAATATAAATATATATATATATACTTATATATATATATATGGTCATAGTTTTCAAAACTATTAATCGAATAAGGTTTATTCGATAACTTTAACTTTATTTTATTATTGAATATTATTTCGAATATTATTCGAATGCGTATGACTCCTTTATATTATTTATTGAATATTACTTGGATATTAATTTGAGGATGTATGACTCCTTTATTTTATTTAATGAATATTATTTATAATATTCATTCGAGGGCTTATGACTCAGCTTATTTTATTTATTGAATATTATTTGAATATTCATTTGAGGATCTATGACTCCGATTATTTGCTGAGATATATTCTTTATTTTATTAAAGAATAAGGTGTCGATAATCAAACTCACTTTTGATTATTCAAATAAAGATAGTACTTTCGTATAGGTATATCTTTGGTTATTTAATATTCATTTCAAGTATAAGTTTCAAAACTTCTACTTCAATTATTTTTATAAAGATTATTCTTTATGGAAATATTATTTAAATAATAATATTCAGATATTTTCTAATATATTGGGACTGATTTATTTTGTTAAATCAGCATCACTCCAAACATTCTTAAAAATGTTTTGCGAGTCTTTAAAATGATTTTTAAAAGTTAGAGCAGATCCCAAAACTCATTTTTATATTTAAGATCCTCCTTTCGAAGGGGATTTAAATACTCGCTCAAAACCTGAGGGATCCGGCTCTGTGGTGTGTTTTATATTCGCAACAAGGTTGTTGTTTTGTTAAATGAATCGATTACTTACCCAACACTAGGGAAGTAAAATTCTTGGAACAAGTTAATCCATTAACAGGCATCGCCTGGGAAATATCGGTGAGTTCTCCTTTCCAACTAGATACGACTTCTTGGTGAAGCCGTATCAACAAGTTTCTACTTGGGGAAAGTGGGGACGAGCTTTACGTTTCAGAGTCATGGATTTCATCTGAACTAGGAGTGGCGTAAGTGGCCGAGTAGCGCCGGCCCAGCCTTATTATATTGGCCCAAATGGCCTGGAAGTTCCGCTAAGGCGGTCCATTCCTTAGGAGTTCAGTGTTCGGTTGACAAGTAAATCCGACAGGTTCTCCTCTACATGTAGAAAATGGTGGGGTTGCACTACTACGACTGATCATCGTAAGTGGTCTTCCTGGCGCGGCAAACTCCCGTAATGAGTTCATCATCCAATTGGATATTTCTGCAACACTACCCAGAGCACTTCGATAGAAAGGCTACGGTTGGGCGATTGTTGAGTGTTGGCAGTGTCAAGTTTTCAAAATGATGTTTGCATCAAATGAAGTATCTCATAACTTCATTTTATTTTGATGATATTTTAAAGGTTGAATCTATTCAAGTATTATCTTGTAGTCTCATCTATGTGATGAACTTTTGAACTATTTATAACTTGAACGGTGGTAGTTCAAGTAGTATTTGGAAAAGATATAAGTATATTGGAGTATCTTGTAACTTCATCTTTTAAACTTATATCTAGTAAATGATTATCTTATGTATGACAAAGATTTTCAGAAAAACATTGAGACAAGGTTAGATATATTAGATCACCTTGCAACGATATTTTTATACAGTTATAAACTGGAACGTTGTGTGTATTATGCATGGAAGAGGACTTCCAATATTTTGAAAAGTATATATGTATATATATACTGAATATTTTGCGACTTCATCGCATTAAGATATCAACTTGGTTCATTTCTTTTGACCAAGACTTTCATGAGTATTATGAGTAGGCTCATATACTATTAATCATTATACATATTATTTTGGTGGGCTTGCTGCTCACCCTTGCTTTCTTCTTTCATCATACAACATCAGATAGACAAGATGAACCGGACCAAGCTTCCGATTCGCAAGAGGTTAGGAGACGTTCCGCAGTTTTCTAGAAGCACTGATGCCGCCATAGCTGAGGTAGGAACTACCAATAGGCTAGGCTTTCAACTTTTGATGTATCAGATTATGTATATTTATGAATTTTAATAATGGCAAAGAAATGTAAATTTATTCAGAAACCTGTTTAAGGTGTATTGGCATATAATTGTGGAATAAAACGATTTGTGATTATTTTTGGATATTCATCTCTGAGACTATAACTTGTGGTGTGTGTGTTTATTGTGGGGTCAAAGTACAGAGTAGTTGATTATTTATTAAGATTGGGTGTTGTTAAGGGAAATGGAACTCGTGACGACCCGGATCCCCGACCCCGGATCTGGGGGTGTTACACTTCCTTCATCCAATTTTCCTAATTTCTTACTTCCTTGTCTCCTCAGTCTATACGCGTCTCATTATTTATCCTTCGAACTATTTCAAGGTTTCCTCGAATCCTCCTAACTTACAGGGGATAAAATATATGTATCTCTTATTCCTTCAATCATCAACTTTAACTCATGGTGAATCACCCTCATCCTGACGATTACATATTTTTCTATTTTTATTGCTACGAGTCCTTAGGGTTTCCTCATACCCAACTCCCTTATCATTCCACAAACTCTATTGCCTTTATATTCCTTTCCACTTCAGTTTCTTTTTATTTTCCTTTCTCTTATCCTTATTTCATGAACCAACACAACATAAGTATTGATTTCAAACATCCCGTCATTCTGGATTCGTGTCCTCAGAACGAATCTTGACAACTTTTACAACTTAGATTCATAATTCATCATACTTATCCGCTTTTGTTCTAGCTCCAAAGCTTTTACACTATCTCCTTATCTTTGGGAATTACTTTCCCGAAAACAATTGACTGAACTTAAATCAGTTTATTATAATCTCTTGCTTCGTGCCTTCCTTGGCCTTTCACCAGTGGGTGGTCTCTCTCTTAGGAGGGTAAGTGACAGAAACAGTCTTTTATGATTCGTCAATCATTTAGAATCTCAAATGATTCCTGTATTTCCTTTGGCCAGGCTCTTTCCTCGACTGGGTTAGCTATTTCCTTGGAACTCTGAGAGCTTAGCGACTTAAAGGTCCTGAAAGAATTTCACACCACATTGTTTCCTCAAGGTGGTGGTTAGGGGTAAAAGTATAAGTTTTGTTTAGGCAGGTCCATGAATTGCCCCATAGGAGTGTCGTCCTGGTTCTCCCTATCTTGCTCGACTTCTGTTTTCTCCGTATGAAATGTTTTCTCATCCTCCCCATAATTGGGGTCATCCTACATGTTTTAAATCCTCATTTTCCACTTCATTATGTTATGGGTTCCTTCTACCTTGATGGCGTCCTCCCTGACTATCACATTCAGGGTTTGTCCTAAATTTTATTCCTCGAACTATGACTTTCATCTAAGATCCAGTCCTTAAGCTCTTGAACATTTGGAACCCAAATTCTGTAGGGATACCTCATTATTCCCTCATCATCTTTCTAGGTA
The DNA here is from genome assembly GCF_009905375.1 of Apium graveolens. Taxonomy (NCBI): domain Eukaryota; kingdom Viridiplantae; phylum Streptophyta; class Magnoliopsida; order Apiales; family Apiaceae; genus Apium; species Apium graveolens. The sequence goes on along the minus strand of NC_133649.1, from coordinate 125,906,943 downwards.
TTAATCTCTTCTCCGGTCATTGGTTCTCTGCTTCTATTCATCACTTTTTTTTTCTTGGCACAATATGATCTTCTCCAATAATTCGGGTTGTATTGCAATCTCAAACAGCTTTTCGGTACCGGCTCCGGTTACCTTCACTTCTATTTCCATTTTCTCAAAATCTCTTATCAACTCTCTCAAAGACATTTTCATCTTGAGTCTCTCCTTTATACTAAGGGCATTAGCCACCATTTTGGCTTTCCCTGGATGATAAAGAATCTCATAATCGTAATCCTTGATTAGTTCTAACCACCTCCTATGGCGCATGTTGAGCTCTTTCTGCGTGAAAATGCACTTGAGCACTTATGGCTTGTGTAAATCTCGCACTTCTCTCCATACAAGTAGTGCCTCAAATCTTTAGGGAAAAACTATTACCACGACCCCAAGCTCATGGGTGGGGATATCGAATTTTATATTCCCTTAATTGTCTTGACGCGTACACGATTACCTTGATGTGATGTATAAGAAGCACCTTAATTCCTTATGCGAAGCGTCACTACAGATCACAAAATCTTCTTTTCCATCCGGCAATGCCATCATAGGGGCCGTCACCAATCTTTGTTTCAGTTCTTAAAAGCTGTTCTCGCATTTCTCTATCCATTCGAACTTCTCAGTCTTATGAGTAAGCCGCGTTAAAGGGGCTACTATCTTTACAAACTTGAACGAACCTCTGGTAGTGACCGGCCAATCCTACCTCTGGTAGTCGCCCTAACCATGGTCATCAATTCCTCAGTGGTCCTTTATTCATTCTTGTCAGGATCCTTCACGGGATCCTTCTCAGCAATAATCCCTTCTAGGACAACATCCTCAACTGCTACATCCTCAATATGAACATCATCCGGTCCCATGTTAGGACGCTCTATCAGATCCACAATCTGATCTCCAATAACTAATAAAACATCATCGCGTTGTTGCTCCTCAACCTCAGGGTTCGAAGTCCCGCTACCATATACGATAACGAACTACGCTCCTATCACGATATTTATAAGGATTCCCATAAGGGTTTTAACTGTCAGTACTACGTTAGGTAGCCCGACTATGAACTTGGCAAGAGTTCTTATTATCTTAATGAACTTATTATCTTAACGTCACATCATCTCTGAGGTTTATAACGCTTGGCTCTGATACCATTTCTGTAACACCCCCAAATCCGGGGTCGGGGATCCGGGTTGTCACGAGTTCCATTTCCCTTAATAACACCCAATCTTAATAAATAATCAATTACTCTGTACTGCGACCCCACAATAAACACACACACCACAAGTTATAGTCTCAGAGATGAATATCCAAAAATAATCACAAGTCGTTTTATTCCACAATTATATGCCAATACACCTTAAAAGGGTTTCTGAATAAATTTACATTTCTTTGCCATTATTACAATTCATAAATATACATAAATCTGGTACATCAAAAGTTGAAGCCTAGCCTATTGGTAGATCCTACCTCAGCTACAGCGACATCAATGCCTATAGGAAACTGCGGAACGTTTCCTATCCGCTCGCGAATTGGGAGCTTGGTCATGTTCATCTTTTCTATCTGTTGTTGTGTGATGAAAGAAGAAAGCAAGGGTGAGCAGCCAGCCCACCAAAATAATATGTATAATGATTAATAATATATGAGCCTTCTCATAGTACTTATGAAAGTCTTGGTCAAAAGAAATGAACCAAGTTTGATATCTTAATGCGATGAAGTCGCAAAATATTCAGTATACATACATATATACTTTTCACAATCTTTGAAATCCTCTGACATGTATAATATACACAGAGTTCCAGTTTATAACTGTATAAAAATATCGTTGCAAGGTGATCTCATATATCTAACCTTGTCTCAACGTTTTTCTAAAAATCTTTGACATGCACCAGATAATCATTTACTAGATATAAGTTTAAAAGATGAAGTTACAAGATACTCCAATATACTTATATCTTTTCCAAATACTGCTTGAACTACCACCGTTCAAGTTATAATGAGCTTTCAACAGTTCATCACATAGATGAGACTGCAAGACAAGATTTGAATAGATTAAATCTTTAAAATATCATCAAAATAAAATGAAGTTATGAGATACTTCATTTGATGCAAACATCATTTTGAAAACTTGACCCTGCCAACACTCAACAATCGCCCAACCGTAGCTTTTCTATCGAAGTGCTCTGGGTAGTGTTGCAGAAATATCCAATTGGATGATGAACTCATTACGGGAGTTTACCGCGCCAGGAAGACCACTTACGATGATCAGTCGTAGTAGTGCAAGCCCACCATTTTCTACATGTAGAGGAGAACCTGTCGGATTTACTTGTCAACCGAACACTGGACTCCTAAGGAATGGACCGTCTTAGCGGAACTTCCGGGCCATTTGGGCCAATATAATAAGGCAGGGCCGGCGCTACTCGACCACTTACGACACTCCTAGTTCAGATGAAATCCATGACTCTGAAACATAAAGCTCGTTTCCCCTTTCCCCAAGTAGAAACTTGTTGATACGGCTCCACCAAGAAGTCGTATATAGTTGGAAAGGAGAACTCACCGATATTTCCCAGGCGATGCCTGTTAATGGATTAACTGGTTCCAAGAATTTTACTTCCCGAGTGTTGGGTAAGTAATCAATTCATTTATCAAAACAGCAACCTTGTTGCGAATATAAAATACATCACAGAGCCGAATCCCTTAGATTTTTTTAGCGAGTATTCAAGTCCCCTTCAAAAAGGAAGATCTTAAATTTGAAAACAAGTTTTGGGATCCGCTCTAACCTTTAAAAATCATTTTGAAGACTTGAAAACACTTTAAAGAGTGTTTGGAGTAATGCTGATTTAATAAAGTAAATCAGTCCCGATATATTAGAAAATATCTGAATATTATTATTTAAATAATATTCTCATAAAGATAATCCTTATAAAAATATTCGAAGTAGAAGTTGTAAAACTTATACTTGAAATGAGTATTAAATAACCAAAGATATACTTATACGAAAGTACTATCTTTATTTGAATAATCAAAAATAAGTTTGATTATCGACACCTTATTCTTTAATAAAATAAAGAATATATTTCAGTAAATATCGGAGTCATAGGTCATCAAATGAATATTCAAATAATATTCAATTAATAAAATAAGCTGAGTCATAAGCCCTCGAATGAATATTCGAAATAATATTCAATAAATAAAATAAGCTGAGTCATAAGCCCTCGAATGAATATTCGAAATAATATTCAATAAATAAAATAAGCTGAGTCATAAGCCCTCGAATGAATATTCGAAATAATATTCATTAAATAATATAAGGTTATCGAATAAACCTTATTCGATTAATAGTTTTTAAAAACCATATCAATATATATATATATAAATATATATATATATATATCATATACTCGGGAACATCTACTCCCGGTTTTAGAAAAGGGTTCACCTTTGGGTCCCCTATACTCAGGGTATACGCAACTACTGCTTATCTCTAGCATAGGTATTATGCAACTAATAAGCATTTGAATCAACAGATATATATCAAGATTACGAAACAGACATGCATTAATACCATATCAGCATGCTCCAATATATCGCAAGAATTTGCTAATAACAAATATGCATTTATCGCAAGATCATGCATATACACATATACATCACAACAACAGTTATACGGGTAGAAAACTTGTCTGAGTGCTCCCGGATAGACTTAAGCTTAGAGTGGGTCCGATAACCTATGAATAACAACATAAGTCGGAATAAGACCCCGGTCGCTTAAGAAACTAGACTTTAACCATTTAGAGTCCTAATGTTCGCTTTCGCGCTTAACGATTCACTTAAGTCGCTCGAGTACCCGTGGCTCCACCATTTTTAATAAATTTACCATTATGAGTTTTAAGGCGATTCTTTCGCAAGTGTCTTACCAACTGCCTATTACACCTTACATAAATGTTTCATACTTCAATTAGTCCTTTAAGGTCTTTAACCTATGTTTCAAAGTAAGGCAAGGGGTAATGGTTCGTTCGCGAAACGTCGTTACTTAAAACGGCCGTTTCTCCTAAACCGTACATCGGAATCAAATGAACCACATATAAAAACGAAGCTCGTAACATGAACTATCTAAACATGGTAATGGTCAAAACCTAACAGTGAGTTCAAGGGTTCTGATGTTAAGAACGAAAATAGTCTACGGTAAATCGGGCATTACGACGGCTATGTTTACGTGATTTCCCAATTTTATACCATTCTAATTCAACCACCAATCAATCCACAATCACAACCAAATCAAAACTCCATCCATACTACATCATAACAGCCCCAACAACTCAAAATTAACAATTTATACTTATTCCCCACATGAACTAAAAGCTTTACTTAAGTTCTTTTAACTAATTATCAAGGTTTACAACTCCAAAAACACCACAACCAACTAATCTCTACAAACTCAACCAAACTTTAAACAAACAAGCATCATGCTTCACATATACTATATCAATCATATTCATTCCTAATTACTCAAAACTAAAGCTAGGGTTTGGAGTTTATACCTCCCTTGGAGAGTGGAGAATCAAGAGAATGGCTTGGAATCACCCTTAAAGTCCTTATCCAAGCTTAAACTAAACAAAACTTCAAGAACAAAAATTTTAGTTCTTGAAAAACACTATTCACCATCTTCTTCCTTGATTTATAAAAAAAGATTGGCTTGGAATTAGAAGCTTAAACTTATAGGAAGTATGTAACTATCCATGGAGAAGCTTAGATAAATACCTTGCCAAATAGTAAGTGGTGGAGCTTGGATCTTCATTTTTTAAGAAAAGGGGCCGAGAGCTTCAAGAAGAAAAAGAAAGGAAATGAATTTTTTGCTTGCTTGGTGTGTTTGTGATTTGTTTTGCTTGCCTTGGTTGCTTTTGATTTGTTTTTGGGTAATTACTTTTCTAACCTTGACTTTGTGTGGTTTTAAATCAACCACATCTCTTTCCCCTTATGTCATGCTTACATAATCAAGTGATGTCACCCTCCCTCCTTTGTCCTCTTCCTATTGGTTTGATGACATCATCCCCACTAATCCCTTTGATTAGCTTCTAATTGTTTGCCTAATGACCGCTGATCTGTTATATGGTTCGCTTAACTTTCGCTTTCATTTATCGTTTGAGGGATCATACCCGGGATCTTATTACTTGGGTTTCCTTAACCTTTCTCAATACATTCTAATCCTTTTATGATCCTCTCTTATAATCCTTTTATTTAAATCCTTTTTATCCTGTTACCTTATACTCAATTCTTTCCGTATCTAGTGGATTTCCGGGAAAAATCAAAGTGTTCGGAATTGGATTCTGACGATCTTTACATACACTTATATACCACATAGAGTACTAATAATATCCCAGAAGATCAATAACAGAACCCCTACATAGTGTGGCATGAAAAGTTTTCTCATTCAGCATAATCTGCAAAATCACTATTCATAAGGGTTTCAAAAATTTCCAAAAATTGGGGTTATTACAAAGGTAAAGTTCATAATAAGCATAACATGCCTACCATGCCTAGTTCTCATTATTCATGTCATAAATCTAAATGTATGCCATGTGATTTTAATACCTTGTCTTCTTATCTTAACTTGATGCATTTGCCATCCACTGCTTGTAAGCATAATGAAAAGAACATGAGTAGAAACCATGATAGGGCAAAGAATTTTAGTCCTCCTAAGGTTAGAAAGGGAACTTCTACTTAAAAGCCTAAAGGCATTCTTAAGGCTTCTAAAGAGAAGAAGGAGACAGTCGATGAGAGACAAAAGCATGTTAAATTTGCATCTGATGTTGTTCAAATTGCGAATCTCTCTAAGTCCTCTGGACCCAATTTAGTTTGGGTACCAAAGAAAACTTGATCCATTATATAGACAGGGCAAGAAAAAGTGAAACGAACCATGTGGATTGTGAACATTGGATGTTTAATACACAAGAGTTCGAGGATAGAGCCCTGCTATCAGAAAAGGACAAGTGAGCCGGCCCAGTAGTAACCTTTGGAGATGACAGCAAAGGAATCACTACGGGATATGGCGTGAAATCAGGAATGTCATATTTCGCTCAATATTTAAATGCATATATTTGTTGAATATCTGTTGCAGTTATTTGTTAAGTTTAGCAGCATCATACCTCTAATAATCTATTTCATTGGTTTGTGATGAGATTAGCAGCATTACACCTCTGATGATTTATTTTAGTGGTTTGTGATGATTTTAGCAGCGTTACACCTCTGATAATTTATTTTAGTGGTTTGTGATGAGTTTAGTAGCATTACACTATTGAGAATCTTTTTCAGTGGTTAGTGATGAGTTTTGTAGAACCATAAACTCTTGATAATTTATATCATTAGTTAAAGGTGATATATGTAGTATCATAAACTCTTGATCTTTCATATCATTAGTTAAAGGTGATATATGTAGCATTATAAACTCTTGATAATTCATATCATTAGTTAGTGGTGATATATGTAACATCATAAACTCTTGATGAGTCATATCATTAGTTGGTGGTGATATTTGTAGTACTATTTCACTAGTTAATGGTGAGTTCTGTAGCACTACGTACTTGAATAAATTTGTTGACAATTTTGTTAATATTTTTATCACAAGATAGTGGTGAGATTTTGATTATAGTGAAGTCTGTTAAAATTCCTTTTTCTGAAAAACTCACTAAGGTCAAAATCAGTTGAGTAGCATAGTTGAATATAATTCAATTTTCATGGAGTCTAACAATTAATGAGTTCTTGGTTGAATATCATAATTGGTAGTAGACTTAGTGGATAGTGAATCATGTTTAATTATGAGGTTTTATTTTTGGTCATTATTAACATTTAATGACAGCAAGCTCCCAAGTAATCAGAAGGAAGACAACTTAGACAATCCAGATGTTGAAGATCTTTCTGATGATGAAAATGAACATGAGGTTGTTCCAAATGAAGATGTAAATGCAAATGATCTTGTCAATGATCACAATTCTGATTCAGACTCTGATGGGAATGGTCCTGAGATAAGCAAAGATAGTCAATCTATTTCTGGAACTAGTTCTCAAGATTCAAATTCTGAAGTTTAAATTGACAGTGGTGATAGTGGAAATGGCTCAGATGCAGTAATGATAGTGGAAACTGAAAGAAGCATAGTCATACCATCTTTGGAACCATTCCACAAGCTTCAGATTCTATAGATCATGTTGACAACAACTCAGGGGGGCAAAAAAGGAAGAACAAGGATCCGCTAGTCAGACTCAACATAATTTTGAAAATGCCGAGTCATCAAGAGCTAGTCTACCAAGATGTAAGAATGGAGTAAAAACCATCCTTGGCATTTGGTACTCAGTAATTTTGATACTGGAGTAAAGGCTAGAAGATCAGAAGAAGTAGAACAAGGATCTACTAGTCAGACTCAACTTAATTCTGGAAATGCTAAGTCATCAAGAGCAAGTCTATCAAGATGTAAATAATGGAGTAAAGACCATCTTTGGCATATGGTACTTAGTGTTTCTAATACTTGAGTAAGGACTAGAAGAGTTGTTGCAAACAATTGAATAAATTCTGGTTTTCTATCACAAATGGAACCAAAGGAAGCAGTGAAGCTCTTGGAGATCCAGATTGAGTGATTTCCATGCAAGATGAACTCAATTCAGTTTGAAGATTAAATCTGTGGAGGCTTGTTCCCAGATTTAAGGATTGATCACAATCTTTAAATAGTAAAGATCTTTCCAAGAATGAAAAAAAACCTGAAGCTATTTCTGAATATAATAGGGGTCGATCCAGCATCCGGTACAAGTTCACGATTTATTCCCCTCAAAATACCAAATCTCATATTTGATTCAGCAACAACTCAGGGGAGCAAAATAAGTAATATTCCACAATTTCAAGTTACTGACATGGGAAAGTTAGTTTACATATCTATATTCATTATATATATATATCCATGTTTGTAAAACCATGCGTTACATGTTATATGCTAGTGGTAAGTAAGTTAGAATTTTTGATGCAATATATGAGCTTTTTGAATGTTTACATGTTATATGTTTACTCTGATGCAAATACTCATGATATTGATATTTATTGTAGTACACACACACATCTCAATATTGTTTGCAATCTGGATTAAGATCCTGTAATCTTTTTTGTGATTCTATCATAACTCTGATTTATATCTTTAGATCTTATGCAACTAACTTGAGTACTCTGATTATATCTTATGTGATTATATCTTGTTTCTGAGTGATTCTGTATGATTGTTGAGTTTCAGACCCTTGGTAACTCTGACAACAGATTCCTTGGTCACTCTGATTCTCTGTTTATGCTAGAATAACTCTATCTGTTTTGTGCTAGAATAAATATGCAGCATAAATAATAATAGTTATGATATGATTGATTATATGACTTATATATTAACCCTATGTGTAACTCTGATGATCTTGATATGCTTATACTCTATTTTGAATATTAAATCTTGATATATTTCTTATACTCCGATTACCTTATGCAAGTCTTACAAGTTTGAAATAATGCTCACTCTCTTTCCTCTATGGTATTGATCTGTATTGGATTAACTTGAACTGTCTTGAGCTAATGAGATTTGATTGAGTAGCATTTTCAAAAGAATCAGAAAGTATGATCATCTAAGACATCCTTCATGAATCCATATTATGGTAAGTAAATGTAAAAATCTCTGGTTCTGAAATCACTCTGTTCTTGATCATCAAATTCTCTGATATTGTACTTCGGATGTTTGTGATCTTCAACACCCTCAGTGGTTTTAGGAACTGACTAAGAGCCTATCAAACCTCATAGGTTCTAACCCAAGTCATTAGAACCAAACACTTCTCAAATAGTATTCCATTACCTTACTCTAATACATCCCCTAGATTTTGTTCTGATTCACTTAATTTTCTTGAGATATCAACTCAGTGATCAGACAAAATTACCATTTGGTATTGGTGTTGTGTTGAGAATGAGGGAGATAGTGCCAAGAAGCACCACATAAGAAAGGAAAGGTCAACCCTACAGGTCTGTCTCTCACAAAGAAGTGGAGTATCTATAACCCAAGAAATCTGTACGCCCGTCTGTATTCTCTCTAAAGGATATAGAGCTGAAAAAGGCATATAAATAGTTACTAGGTGCATTCTCCCAATAGAATGTTATCTATTGAAAATTCGCCTATCAGCCAAGGCATCTGTATAAGAGTCACTACCCCTTGATTAAAATATTTCCAATGCACATGTGAGATTCACACACACAAGGAAGGTATTAACGCAACAATCATTGTCAAACCATATCAAGGTTGATGGAAATAGGTTGAATCCTGGATCATGTTCTGCTCTTTATCTCTGATCTTAAATGAGAATATATGATCCTGGTTGGTTACTCTGATAAGTCCTCACAGACTTTAGAAGAAACCTTTGATCCCTAATGGCATATCGTTGATCATTGGTTATCTTCCCAGAATTCAAATCTGGAAATGATTTTGACTTTGTCAAAATTGCAACTCGTAAATAAGGACTCAAATATTATCTGACGAGTTTATGAGGTATACTTCTTCATGGAAGTTGAGGGATATCAGGAATTATGCCACTTAAAAGAATCCTAATTTCCCCTCTCAGAAGGAACATTTCTGAATCTCTTGACTGAGAGTTTCCATCCTTGAAGGTGGAAGGCAACTTTTCTATGAAAAGGATTTTCTCGCAGGTACACTTGGATGTTTGGAGCTTTGAGTGAGTGACATATTGTGCGACTGAGTGACAAACACTTGAGTGTAAAGTGGAGTAAAACAAAATGTGAGAATCACTAAACAGAAATCACACACTTGCGCTGTGAGGAATGGTTACCAAATAGTCTCTTCACTTGGTTGGTTGATCCTAAGGTTCTATTCTGAATACATTTTGAAGGACTACCCAACTAAGGGGGAGAGATTATAAAGAGATTATGGACTGATAGTCTTTATATAACTAAAAAGAAGAGTTTCTAACTTTATTGTACTAAGGAAGGGATTCTTCATCTTAAGGGGAGAGATTATTGGGTTTTGGTTCTGGATTCCAAAATATTTTCTATGTGCTTTACGGGAAAATCTGAAGGTTATTGAAGACAGTGTTTGAAAGATGTATCTATCTGCAACTTTACATAAGGGAGAGAAGAATCTGTTCTCTGCTGAAGCTAAATGCATATAGAAGATGCGGTAGATATAAGATAGTATTATTTTCAAGTCCATGATTGAAAGTTTAAAGATCATTGGAGATTTTTGGATAAGGTTAGTTGAGTTATCCTCCAAACTGTTGCTTCCCCATTATTATTTGATCGTCAGGTGTAACAGTCAAATAGGGGAGATTGTTGAGCAAGATTGAAGCTGTACGTTGAACTCAAAAATACTGGTTTGGATAACTCAACATAGAACAAGGACTTTGAAATAATCTATGTTTCACTAGGATCAGTACAGATTGTTTAATTGGGTATATGCACAAAAGGTTTTGTTTGCTGCAGTGAAGTTGACGTCAACGGTGATCCGTATGAAGTTCATTAATATGTTCAGACATCGGAGGAGTAAGGTTGGAGTCATTCGAAGCAGTTATCAGAATCAGTGTGAAGACCTCAAGGGTTCATAGTGTAGTTGGTTATATTTGGTAGAAGACTTAACAGTGGTTTATACGGGTATAATACGAAGGCATGAGAGCGGAACTAGTCGTCTGTGAACCAGACCCTTGCACTAGACGTTAGTGATTCGTGAAAGGAAATGGAGTACTATTTTTAGGAACACTGTTAAGTGGGTTTTGTACTCGAGGAGACTGAAATATTTTGAGCTACAAAATCCCGGAGATTAGGAGGCCTGTAGTTCAGAAAAGTACATCTCGAGAATTTATGGGATTTATTTTTAATCAATGACAAATTTTTTATTAAATGAATAAATGAAAATTATCTCATTTATTTATTTAATTTTAGATCACAATTTGATTTTAAAATAAATAAATTAAAAATTGATTTTTTATTAAATGAATAAATGAATCTCAAAACATTTATTTATTTAATTTAATATCAATATTTAATTTTGGTAAATTAAAATTAATGTTTGAATATTATTTAAATAAATAAATAAATTCAAAGCTTATTTATTTATTTATTTTAAATGTCAAATGTTTACTTTATTTAATTACCAGCCAGAAATTTGAATTGAAATCAAAGCAGAGGTGTACACACAGAAAATAAAACAGGGTGATTAGTTTGGTTTTTAAATGCCCACGTGACTACCTTCTTTGTACAAAGATAGAGAAATCAACTAAAGCTTGGAAATAAAAAAGAAGAAATACAAAGCTAGATTATCAGTTCTGTGGTGTAGATTTTCGCGCGGGCCCGAATGACACAAACAAAAGAAATGAACAAGACTCAGAATTGGCAGGCTTTCCTTCGAATTGATTTTCCAGCGCGTGAGGACAATCTCCAGCCTCCCTGGGTTTTTCTTCCGCGCGTGGACATCAGTTCCTTCCCGGCGCGTTTCTTTTTCGCACGCAAACCACCTGACTGTCTGCATGTTGTACGGTTTAAAATCAGATGAAATTCAAAGCTGGCAGCCTTGTACTTCTTGTTCAAATATTAAACAAATCTCATGTTCAACATAAACTTCAAGCAAATGAAGTTAACATTCATATGTCGCAGGTTGACAAAATCAATGGCAATTTTTTTTTCAGCGCGGGTTATTTAAAAAACAAAAAAAGGGAGAATGAAGCGAAGGTTGAAAAATGAAATAATGAGCAAGGTTGGTGGATTAATATTGAGTTGACAGTTGCACTATATTTCTTATGCATAGCAGGTTGGAAGGCTGGTCCACGTCGCACGTTATTAATCAAATGCAAAGAAAATTCTAGTCGCAGGTTAAAATTATTCTGGTCACAAGTTGCAATTTGTAAGCTGTCAATTCAAATTGTTTGGACACAAATCAGCCACGTAATCTCCTTCTCTCTCCAGCCTACCTGTAATATCCGGGATATATCGTGTAATTATTTTGCTATTAAATAATTATTTTACGTGTCCAATATCTATTCTGTGAATTAATTGTTAAGTGTTATCTGTATTTGGATATTAAAAAATAATATTAATTGAGTATTTTAATTTTTATATGTCCAAAATAAAATATAGATAATTGTCATATCTTCCTAATTATTTTTATGTTGATTTATGAATTTATAAGAATCATATGAAATTTATAAAATCTTTTTCCGGGTATTTAAAATTTATTTTATAAAAACGAGAACCAACCAACGTCACCCGTTGTTACGTTCTTGGAACCCAAAACTCTTCCGAGAACTCCTTCCTAACCTAATTATAATATTCGGAGCATTTTCCATGTTTCGACTTTTTCGATCCGGCGTACGGTTTGTCCTGCGCGGGTCCCGGCGCAACATTTTCGATACAATATTCGACTCGGTAAATCAATAAAACTCGTATTTTCGATAAACGGGAGCTTTTTATTAAACTACCACAATTATCACTTCGTAGTATGTGTAACCAGGCGCTGAGACCAAGACCGCAGTACAAATTGTACTGATTTGGATAATTATCCCGAAAATTGATACCGTTTGGATCAATTTTTATAAATAAACGTACCGTTTTATATCCGGAATGATCCAACGGGATACTAATTTTCCGTAAATATAAATAGCCTTTTACCGTATTTTATTTGGTATCAAAATAATTTGTAGACAGATAATTATATAATTTTACAGAGAAAAATCATATATTCATAAACTGTTCCAAGAATCAAACCAACTTTTGAAGGTGTTATTGATCTTTGTTTGAAAAGCTAGAGTACCAGATTTGAAGGTCTTGAAGAGCTCTATCAGATTCCATAACCTATTTTACTGCAGAATCAAAGGTTGATTTTATATATTTTTATTTATTTTCGAATTATTTTGATTAAAAATATGAATTTTTGTTCGGATGGTTGTTTGTATGATTTGATGATTGCATTGTAGAGCTTGTTTTCCTGATGATTTTGATATATTATACGTCTGATTTGGAGTTCAATAACATGTTCAAGTTTGAGTTTGATGTTCGAATTTCAAAATTAGGGTTTATAACCCGTATGAATATTTTCAATTGAAATTTGGGGGTTTTTTGATTCAGGGGTTATTAGCTGTTGATTTATAGTGGATTGTGTTCCTTATGAAATTTGCAATCGATTGGTATATAGCTCGTTAACAGAGGATTAGTGAATTGAAGGGAGTTGTTTTTTTAAGTTTTACGATGTTCGCCGGAAACCGGCGATGTTCTTGGCCATTTTCCGGCCACGACAGGGATGATTATTGAATTTTGATTGCATGTATAAGTTGCTGGTAACCTGTAGATTAATTCTGGACAGTTTGGTGGCCTGAGGTGGCCGGAATCGTGTTCTCCGGCCACACTCCGGCGAGTCGACGGTGGGAGTTTGCAAAATTGCAAAGAGGCCCCTGTACTTTTGAAAATGTTGAAGTTAGGTCCCTGAAGTTTCCAGACTTTGCAAAAATTGGATTCCTGTTTTAAAAATGTTTAAAATAATATTTTCTATTTATTTTTATTATAAAAATTCATTTTTAATTTCTGAAAATTCTAAAAAAAATTTGTATTTTAATTCCGAAAATTATTTTTAATTCAAAAATAAATCTGAATTAATTAGTTAATTAATTCCAGTTAATCTTTAATTGATTAATTGGTCAATTAAATCGAAAATTAATTGATTAATTGATTTAATTAATTATTAATTGATTTTAACTAATTATTTAATTAGGTTTAATAATTTAAAAATGATGTAAAAATTCCGAAAAATAGTTTCGAGCTTTAAAATATTATTCTAAATTATTTTCAAGGCTCGATAATTATTATAAAATTGTTTCGAAGCCATAATTGGCTAATCGAACCCTGTTTATTTACCCGAAATTGATCCAACGACCCGTTTTAATTCCGAAAAATGTTTTAAAAATCATTTTAAATAACCAAAAGCTAATTTATGACCCGAGACTTCTTTATAAATGATATATCATTGATTACGTGATGTATTATGTGTTATACGTGACTTGCTGATTAACTATCGGTCTATATATTCGGTGTTTACTTGATTATTGCGTAACCTTCAATCCGTTAATCTGATTTGGGTGAAACGAAAGGGTAGATAGAAGTATGTGTTGAAAAGAATCGTATGAGTTGATTATTGATAGACGCTTATGATATGTGAGCAGAAGAGGCAAGACGTAGGAAAGGGAAACAGGTAGTTGAGAAGTAAGACGGTTGAGATTGGAAGTGAGTGCAGGATAGTAAGCTAATACCAGGCAAGTGTTCTGAACTTTCTCGAGGTATTATAGTACTTGATAGTTTTGTTGATCTTGCAAGTGCTTTGAAGCACAGAAACCTAAACCCTTATTCCAGTTTTGATCTTGAGCCATGAACTTTATTCTTTCTAAGCCATTGATTATTGCATACCCAAATATGAACCTCAAATATACGATACTACTCCACAAATACATACAAACTAAATACCGAACACTGAATCGAATTACCCACACACTCAAACCATTGCATCCTATGCTTTGAAAGGTAAAATCCTTGAAACCTTGAAACACTGATTCCTTTGTTATTCAATTCTTTCATTACCCAACAACTAAGCCTTGAAGCTGCCATATTGATTCTCATGAATCCTGAAACCATTTCATTATGGAGCATCCAATGTTGTTAATGATTCTGTTTATTGCTATTATTGCGTATTCTGTTATTATGTTAGAATTGGATTGTTTTTATAAACTTGTGGACCAGATTCGTGGTCAGACAATATAATGGTAAAATTAGGTCAATGTGTGCCTTGGATCCAGTAGTTAGAGCAATGCTGTGTGCATTGCTCGGGGTTAGTGCGTGACTGATCAGCAGCCTAACCTTGGTTTTTAAAATAAAAGTATAATATCCAATTCTAAACCATAATCCATTGTTCACTTGATTTTATAACCATATTCACCTGATGATCATTATTCTCAGTTTTGTCATTGTGACTTGCTGAGCTAGTTAGCTTATTTGTGCGATGTTGTTTATATTCTTTCCAGTTAAAAAGGAACCAGTTGGTAGCGATGATCCCCAGACCAGCGCGAGAGCTAGGGGTTATGGTTGATCAAGTTAAGCTAGCAGGCTTCTTTTGAATAATTTGAGTTTTTAAAAGTTTGTAATAATGTTTAATACTCAGTTTCGAGTTTGAATAGATGGGATTTGATCAGTATGTAATATATTAGTGTGTTTGGCTTGTGTGCATACTTTAACCTGTTACGATCCATGGTAGTGGTAAGTAGGGTCACTGTATATTATTATTATCTTTATTATTGTTATAAGCAGGTTATAAATAAGGTGTGTGT
Organism: Apium graveolens; assembly: GCF_009905375.1. NCBI lineage: Eukaryota > Viridiplantae > Streptophyta > Magnoliopsida > Apiales > Apiaceae > Apium > Apium graveolens. Next base: position 125,891,554 of record NC_133649.1, on the reverse strand, counting down.
GTGGACCTCAAACTTCTGACCCGGGTTTGGAGGGCGCCACAGGTTTGGTATCAGAGCTACAGGTTATAAGTCACTGACACAAGCCTAGGTTGACGGGAATGGGTATAGGGTTAGGATTAGAAGTAAGGAATATAATGATAGAACGTCGAGAGGTTGAGTGTTACGGTATAACCGTTATTAGTATAATTCGCGTCATGGTTCGAGATTCTTATATTGCGATATAATTTCAGATAGCAGCGATGGCCAACTCTGTTATTTCCTTATCAGCTGATTACTCAGAGCCTTCAGTTGGAGCGCCATCATCAGATCCACGTCCTGTTATTCCACCAGTATTGGCTATTCTACCTCCACCTGTGTTGTAGCCCGTACCACTGCAGGCTATTCCACCCCCAGGTATGAGGCCCCCTGTTAGAGGACCCCCACCTGCTGATTCAGGCTTTACTGGTTATTCAGTCATAGGAGTACCTTTCCAATTCTCTTCTTATCCTGTCCCATATCATCAGTTTGAGGCCTGCCTTATGGAGCAGTGGTTCCTTCAGGGTCAGATTCAGGATTTACTACATATTATGCGTACTAGAGAGGTTGGGAGTGGTGAGAGGCGACTCAGAGAGAGGCTATAGGCGTTTCGTAGGATAGCTGCAGTGAGGATTGCTGAAGCTACACATGAGGACATCACCCCTGATTTCTTAGTGGAGTGGGCTAAGTGGGTTCTAGAAGAGCTTGAGGAGATTGGAGGTCCAGACCTACCATGAGTCAGAGATCCAGAGATAGAGACGCTGAGCAGTGTTGTATGGTTGTGTAGTATGTACACTAGTGTGTAGTGTGTATCAGTAAGCTTTTGAGTTGTATTTATAGACTAGTTATGCTGACTAGTGAGTAGGTTGTTGTACCCTTTTTCTTTTACTTTCGAAGCGTCTTTACGCTTGTACCACCCAAAACTTTTGATCTATATATATCAGTACCTTTTTCTTTCCATTACTGTTATTTCCTTTATTGTACCTGTTTTACTTTACCTTATTTATTGCACCAGTTATACCCTGTAATACCATGTACCCTGTTTTCCATAACTACTTATATTCTGTAAAGAAGCATGCAATTTACTTAGTTACAACTGTTTTCAAAAAGAGATATTTCTGTTTTACAAAACTTTTCTTTTATGCAAAAGATTTGATTCAAAAGCTAAATAGGTTGTTTGATTCTTTACAGAAAACGTCTCCTAGAAGAAATACCCGCACCAACACCCAGAATGAAGAAACCAACAACAATAACAACCAAGATGATACAAATCCAAATGTGAACCCAGGACCCATGGACCCAGCAGTAGCCCAGATTCTTCAAATCTTGGCCCAACAAACAGTTCACCTGGCACAACAACAACAAAGACAGACCAATCCCCAAGTAAATTTCAAAACTTTTCAGGCAGTAAACCCACCAGAATTCAAGGGTTCTCTCGAGCCGATTGAAGCAAATATTTGCTTAAAGGAAATAGAGAAGGCATTTGCCTTAGTAAAAGTAAAGGAAGAACATAAGGTTGAGTTTGCAAGTTACTATTTGAAGAATGAGGCCGCCTATTGGTGGGAGATGGTGAAGATATTGAAAGGTACAAATGTTATTACTTGGGAGAGGTTTAAGGAATTGTTTTTAGAAAAGTATTTTCCTCAGTTTGTCCAAGATCAAATAGAGCTGAAGTTTTTAGAAGGAACATGTCGGTAACAGATTATGAGGGTAAGTTTGAGGAATTGTCAAGGTATGTGCCGTCGTATGTGGATACTAACAGGAAGAAGGCTAAAAGATTCCAGCAAGGTTTGAAACCATGGATCAGAGGGAAGGTAGCCATTTTTGAATTAGATACCTATGCAGGAGTGGTATAGAAGGCTATGATCGCAGAGACAGAGACTGAGATGTTCTAGAAGGAAAAGGAAAGCAAGAAAAGGAAATTTGAAGGAAATGAGGGTCAGTCACAACCAGGGAAGTTTCCAAATTTTAAGAAAGGCAGGTTTCAGCCAGGGAGAAATTTTAATTTTAAGAAACAGAATGCAGGCGACAGAGGCCAGGGCAACCGTCTAGTTAATGTGAATCAGCCGAATCAATTGAGATTAACTTTTCCAGATTGTCAAGTATGTGGAAAGAAGCATGGGGGAGTTTGTAATAAGTTGAATGTAGTTTGTTTTAAATGCAACCAGAAAGGGCACTATTCGAGGGAGTGCCGAAATCAGCGAGCAAGAGAACCAGTAAATAAGGATCAGCCTATCCGGAATCCAGCAGTGAAGGTTCCAGCCATTGGATTTACATGCTTCAAATGTGGAAAGCCAGGACATATGGCCAGGGATTGCAAGACACCAGCCCCAGTCAGTAATGCATTAAGGATTATGGGATCTACCCCAATAGTGAATGAGACTCCAAGGGCTAGAGTTTTTGATATGTCTGTAAAGGATGCTATCCAGGATACGGATGTCGTGGCAGGTACGCTTAATGTGAATTCTTTATGTGCCAAAGTGTTAATAGATTCGGGAGCAACCCGCTCGTTTGTTTCACAAGATTTTGTTAGCAAGTTAAATTGTTTAGTTGAGTGTTTAAATGACATAATGACTGTGGAATTAGCAAATCAAAAATGTGTATCTGTTAATCAAGTTTGTGGGAATTGTGAGATTGAGATTTCTGGTAGTAAGTTTTGCGTAGATTTGATACCATTTAAGTTAGGGGAGTTTGATGTTATATTAGGAATGGATTGGTTATCTAAGCACGATGCCCAGATAGATTGTCGAGATAAGAAGGTAATGGTGAAGACACCAGACGAAAGAATAGTAACGTTCAAGGGCCAGAAGCAAGTAAAGAAGTTCTTAACAATGATTCAAGCCAAGAAGTTATTACGGCAAGGATGCCGTAGCATATGTGATCGACAGAAATCAGGAGCCAGCAAAACTTGAAGATATTCCAGTAGTGAATGAATTTCCAGATGTGTTTCCCGATGAGTTACCAGGACTTCCTCCAGATAGAGAAATTGAATTTGCGATCGACTTAGCACCTGGAACAGAACCAGTATCCAAGGCCCCGTACAGAATGGCGCCTGTTGAGATGAAAGAGCTAGCGAAGCAATTGCAGGAGTTGTTAGAGAAAGGAGTAATCAGACCCAGTGTATCCCCGTGGGGAGCACCGGTATTATTTGTCAAGAAGAAAGATGGAAGCATGAGACTGTGCATTGACTATAGGGAGCTCAATAAGCTTACAATCAAGAACAAGTATCCATTACCTAGAATTGACGATTTGTTTGACCAATTGAAAGGAGCCAAGTACTTCTCCAAAATTGATTTAAGATCGGGATATCATCAACTGAAGATCAAGCCAGAAGATATACCAAAGACAGCTTTCCGAACAAGGTACGGACATTATGAATTTTTAGTAATGTCTTTTGGATTGACCAGTGCCCCGACAACATTTATGGACCTGATGAACAGAATTTTCAAGGAATATTTGGACAAGTTCTTTATTGTATTTATAGACGATATTTTGATCTATTCAAAGACGGAAGAGGATCATGCGGAACATTTAAGGACAGCTTTAGAGATTTTAAGGAAAAAGAAGTTATATGCTAAATTCTCGAAGTGTGAGTTTTGGCTACATGAAGTTCAGCTCTTAGGACACATAGTTAGTAATGAAGGGATCAAAGTGGATCCGGAAAAGATCGAGGCAATTACGAATTGGGAGAGACCGAGAACACCCACCGAGGTAAGAAGTTTCTTGGGATTGGCAGGATATTATCAACGATTCGTTCAGAATTTCTCAAGAATTGCAACACCATTGACGAAGCTTACACGGAAGAATGAAAAGTTTATATGGAACGACAAGTGCGAAGAAAGTTTTCAGGAGTTGAAGCGACGATTAATCACGGCACCTGTTTTGTCACTTCCAGACGATCAAGGGAATTTCGTAATTTATAGCGATGCTTCTCACAAAGGATTAGGATGTGTTTTAATACAGCACGACAAGGTGATTGCGTATGCGACAAGACAATTGAAACCACACGAACAGAAGTATCCTACTCATGATTTGGAGCTAGCAGCCATAATGTTTGCTTTGAAGATCTGGAGACATTACCTTTATGGAGAGAAGTGTGAGATTTATACGGATCACAAAAGTTTGAAGTATATATTCACCCAGAAGGAACTTAATATGAGGCAAAGGAGATGGTTAGAATTGATCAAAGATTATGATTGCTCGATTAATTATCATCCCGGTAAAGCGAACGTTGTAGCGGACGCGTTAAGTCGGAAGGAAAGGTTAAATGAGTTATCAGTACATGAAGAGATATATAAGGAATTTCAGAGATTGGAATTGGAGATTAGAGTTTGCAAGCCTGAAGAAGTGAAAGTGTACAGTATGACTTTCCAGCCGGAGTTGCTGGAGAACATAAAGAAATGTCAGGAAGATGTAATGGACCAAGATATAAATCATTTGGTAGGTGAAGAATTATGCACACAAAAGGATGATCAAGGTATTTTGAGGTTTTCTTCTAGAATTTGGATTCCACCAGTAACGGAGCTGAAGAATGAAATTTTGCAAGAAGCGCATAGTTCAAGATATTCCATCCACCCAGGGAGTGCCAAAATGTATAGGGATTTAAAGGAGAAATATTGGTGGCCAGACATGAAGAGGGAAATTGCGGAATGGGTTAGCAAATGTTATACCTGTCAGAGGGTTAAAGCAGAGTATCAGAGACCAAACGGATTGCTACAGCCATTGGAGATTCTAGAGTGGAAGTGGGAACATATTGCCATGGATTTTATAGTTGGATTACCAAGGACAAGGGCTAATCATGATGCCATTTGGATTATAATGGATAGACTTACCAAGTCAGCTCATTTTCTGCCTATAAATAAAAGATTTTTGCTCGACAAGTTAGTCCATATGTACCCGAAGGAAATCGTAGTTCGTCATGGAGTTCCTGTGTCTATCGTATCTGATCAAGATCCAAGATTTAACTCGAGATTTTGGAAGAGTTTTCAAGAATCTTTGGGAACAAGACTGAATATGAGTACGACCTATCAGCCCCAGACGAACGGTCAAAGTGAAAGAACGATCCAGACAATCGAGGACATGTTACGCGTTTGTGCTATTGATTTCAAAGGAAATTGGGACGAGCATTTACCCCTGGTAGAGTTTGCTTATAACAACAATTATCACACCAGTATTGGTATGCCACCCTATGAAGCCCTTTATGGACACAAATGCAGATCTCCGGTATATTGGGATGAAGTAGGAGAACGCAAGATACTTGGACCTGAACTGGTACAGCAGACAAAGGAAGTTGTTGAAATTATCCAGAAGAGATTGATAGCCGCACAAGATCGTCAGAGGAAATACACAGAGCAGTCAAGGAAAGACATGGAATTTGAAGAAGGAAGCTTGGTATTACTGAAAGTATCACCGTGGAAAGGACTAACAAGATTTGGGAAGAAAGGGAAGTTAAGTCCAAGATATGTTGGACCTTTTGAGATCCTAAAGCGCGTTGGCAAAGTAGCTTACGAGTTAGCGTTACCACCGCACATGGAGCACATTCACAATGTTTTTCACGTATCAATGCTTAAGAAGTAAAATCCAGACTACAGGCATGTAATAGAATATGAACCAATAGAGCTTCAGGAGGATTTGTCATATGTAGAAAGTCCAATAGAGATTCTAGAGGAGAGAGAGAGAAAGTATTGAGAAATAAAGTGGTAAAATTAGTAAGAGTATTGTGGAGAAACCCAAAGGTTGAAGAGTCAACCTGGGAGTTAGAAAGTGATATGAGAGAAAAGTACCCTCATTTATTTTCTTAAGAGATTCTGAGGACAGAATCCTTTTAAGGGGGAAGGATGTAATATCCGGGATATATCGTGTAATTATTTTGCTATTAAATAATTATTATACTGTGTCCAGTATCTATTCTGTGAATTAATTGTTAAGTGTTATCTGTATTTGGAAAATTCAAAAGTAATATTAATTGAGTATTATAATTTTTATATGTCCAAAATAAAATATAGATAATTGTCATATCTTCCTAATTATTTTTATGTTGATTTATGAATTAATAAGAATCATATGAAATTTATAAAATCTTTTTCCGGGTATTTAAAATCTATTTTATAAAAACGGGAACCAACCAACGTCACCCGTTGTTACGTTTTTGGAACCCAAAACTCTTCCGAGAACTCCTTCCTAACCTAATTGTAATATTTCGAGCATTTTCCATGTTTCGACTTTTTCGATCCGGCGTACGGTTTGTCCTGCGCGGGTCCCGGCGCAACATTTTCGATACAATATTCATTTCGGTAAATCAATAAAACTCGTATTTTCGATAAACGGGAGCTTTTTATAAAACTACCACAATTATCACTTTGTAGTACGTGTAACCAGGCGCTGAGACCAAGACCGCAATACAAATTGTACTGATTTGGATAATTATCCCGAAAACCGATACCGTTTGGATCAGTTTTTATAAATAAACGTACCATTTTACATCCGGAATGATCCAACGGGATACTAATTTTCCGTAAATATATATAGCCTTTTACCGTATTTTATTTCGTATCAAAATCATTTGCAGACAGATAATTATATAATTTTACAGAGAAAAATCATATATTCATAAACTGTTCCAAGAATCAAACCAACTTTTGAAGGTGTTATTGATCTTTGTTTGAAAAGCTCGAGTACCAGATTTGAAGGTCTTGAAGAGCTCTATCAGATTCCATAACCTATTTTACTGCATAATTAAAGGTTGATTTTATATATTTTGATTTATTTTGATTAAAAATATGATAGTTTGTTCGGATGGTTGTTTGTATGATTTGATGATTGCATGTTGTAGAGCTTGTTTTTCTGATGATTTTGATATATTATACGTCTGATTTGGAGTTCAATAACATGTTCAAATTTGAGTGTGATTTTCGAATTTCAAAATTAGGGTTTATAACCCGTATGAATGTTTTCAATTGAAATTTGGGGGTTTTTGATTCAGGGGTTATTAGCTGTTGATTTATAGTGGATTGTGTTCCTTATGAAATTTGCAATTGATTGGTATATAGCTCATTAACAGAGGATTAGTGAATTGAAGGGAGTTGTGTTTTTAAGTTTTACGATGTTCACCGGAAACCGGCGATGTTCTTGGCCATTTTCCGGCCAGGACAGGGATGATTATTGAATTTTGATTGCATGTATAAGTTGCTGGTAACCTGTAGATTAATTGTGGACAGTTTGGTGGCCTGAGGTGGCCGGGATCGTGTTTTCCGGCCACACTCCGGCGAGTCGACGGTGGGAGTTTACAAAATTGCAAACAGGCCCCTGTACTTTTGGAAATGATGAAGTTAGGTCCCTGAAGTTTCCAGACTTTGCAAAAATTGGATTCCTGTTTTAAAAATGTTTAAAAATCATATTTCCTATTTATTTTTATTATAAAAATTCATTTTTATTTCTGAAAATTCTAATAAAATTTGTATTTTAATTCCGAAAATTATTTTTAATTCTAAAATAAATCTGATTTAATTAGTTAATTAATTTCAGTTAATCTTTAATTGATTAATTGGTCAATTAATTCGAAAATTAATTGATTAATTGATTTAATTAATTATTAATTGATTTTAACTAATTATTTAATTAGGTTTAATTATCTAAAAATGATGTAAAAATTCTGAAAAATAGTTTCGAGTTTTAAAATATTATTCTAAATTATTTTCAAGGCTCGATAATTATTATAATATTATTTCGAAGCCAGAATTGGCTAATCGAACCCTGTTTATTTACCGAAATTGATCCAACGACCCGTTTTAATTCCGAAAAATGTCTTAAAACTCATTTTAAATAACCAAAAGCTTATTTATGACCCGAGACTTCTTTATAAATGATATATCATTGATTACGTGATGTATTATGTGTTATACGTGACTTGTTGATTAACTATCGGTCTATATATTCAGTGTTTACTTGATTATTGCGTAACCTTCAATCCGTTAATCGGATTTGGGTGAAACGAAGGGTAGATAGAAGTATGTGTTGAATAGAATCGTATGAGTTGATTATTGATAGACGCTTATGATATGTGAACAGAAGAGGCAAGACGTAGGAAAGGGAAACAGGTAGTTGACAAGTAAGACAGTTGAGATTGGAAGCGAGTGCAGGATAGTAAGTTAATACCAGGCAAGTGTTCTGAACTTTCTCGAGGTATTATAGTACTTGATAGTTTTGTTGATCTTGCAAGTGCTTTGAAACACAGAAACCTAAACCCTGATTCCAGTTTTGATCTTGAGCCATGAACTTTATTCTTTCTAAGCCATTGATTATTGCATACCAAAATATGAACCTCAAATATATGATACTACTCCACAAATACATACAAACTAAATACCGAACACTGAATCAAATTACCCACACACTCAAACCATTGCATCCTATGCTTTGAAAGGAAAAATCCTTGAAACCTTGAAACATTGATTCCTTTGTTATTCAATTCTTTCATTACCCAACAACTAAGCCTTGAAGCTGCCATATTGATTCTCATGAATCCTGAAACCATTTCATTATGGAGCATCCAATATTGTTAATGATTCTGTTTATTGCTATTATTGCTTATTCTGTTATTATGTTAGAATTGGATTGTTTTTATAAAATTGTGGACCAGATTCGTGATCAGACCATATAATGGTCAAATTAGGCCAATGTGTGCCTTGGATCCAGTAGTTAGAGCAATGCTGTGTTCATTGCTCGGGGTTAGTGCGTGACTGATCAGCAGCCTAACCTTGGTTTTTAAAATAAAAGTATAATATCCAATTCTAAACCATAATCCATTGTTCACTTGATTTCATAACCATATTCACCTGATGATCATTATTCTCAGTTTTGTCATTGTGACTTGCTGAGCTAGTTATCTCATTTGTGCGATGTTATTTATATTCTTTCCAGTTAAAAAAGAACCAGTTGGTAGCGAGGATCCCCAGTCCAGCGCGAGAGCTAGGGGTTATGGTTGATCGAGTTAAGCTAGCAGGCTTCTTTTGAATAATTTGAGTTTGTAAAAGTTTGTAATAATGTTTAATACTCAGTTTCGAGTTTGAATAGATGGGATTTTATCAGTATGTAATATATTAGTGTGTTTGGCTTGTGTGCATACTTTAACCTGTTGCGATCCATGGTAGTGGTAAGTAGGGTCACTGCATATTATTATTATCTTTATTATTGTTATAAGCAGGTTATAAATAAGGTGTGTTTGTGGACCCCAAACTTCTGACCCGGGTTTGGAGGGCGCCACAGGTTTGGTATCAGAGCTACAAGTTATAAGTCACTGACACAAGCCTAGGTTGACGGGAATGGGTAGAGGGTTAGGATTAGAAGTAAGAAATAAAATGATAGAACGTCGAGAGGTTGAGTGTTACGGTATAACCGGTATTAATATAATTCGCGTCGTGGTTCGAGATTCTTATATTGCGATATGATTTCAGATAGCAGCGATGGCCAACTCTTTTATTCCTGTATCAGCTGATTACTCAGAGCCTTCAGTTGGAGCGCCATCATCGGATCCACGTCCTGTTATTCAGCCAGTATTGGCTATTCTACCTCCACCTGTGTTGCAGCCCGTACCACTGCAGGCTATTCCACCCCCAGGCATGAGGCCCCCTGTTAGAGGACCCCCACCTGCTGATTCAGGCTTTACTGGTTATTCAGTCACAGGAGTACCTTTCCAGTTCTCTTCTTATCCTGTCCCATATCATCAGTTTGAGGCCTGCCTTATGAAGCAGTGGTTCCTTCAGGGTCAGATTCAGGAGTTACTACATATTATGCGTACCAGAGAGGTTGGGAGTGGTGAGAGGCGACTCAGAGAGAGGCTACAGGCGTTTCGTAGGACAGCTGTAGTGAGGATTGCTGAAGCTACACATGAGGACATCACCCCTAATTTCTTAGTGGAGTGGGCTAAGTGGGTTCTAGAAGAGCTTGAGGAGATTGGAGGTCGAGACCTACCATGAGTCAGAGATCCAGAGATAGAGACGCTGAGTAGTGTTGTATGATTGTGTAGTATGTACACTAGTGTATAGTGTGTATCAGTAAGCTTTTGAGTTGTATTTATAGACTAGCTATGCTGACTAGTGAGTAGGTTGTTGTACCCTTTTTCTTTTACTTTCGAAGTGTCTTTACGGTTGTACCACCCAAAACTTTTGATCTATATATATCAGTACCTTTTTCTTTCCATTACTGTCATTTCCTTTATTGTACCTGTTTTACTTTACCTTATTTATTGCACCAGTTATACCCTGTAATACCATATACCCTATTTTCCATAACTGCTTATATTCTGTAAAGAAGCATGCAATTTACTTAGTTACAACTGTTTTCAAAAAGAGATATTTATGTTTTACAAAACTTTTCTTTTATGCAAAAGATTTGATTCAAAAGCTAAATAGGTTGTTTGATTCTTTACAGAAAATGCCTCCTAGAAGAAATACCCGCACCAACACCCAGAATGAAGAAACCAACAACAACAAAACCAAGATGATACAAATGTGAACCCAGGACCCATGGACCCAGCAGTAGCCCAGATTCTTCAAATCTTGGCCCAACAAACAGTTCACCTGACACAACAACAACAAAGACAAACCAATCCCCAAGTAACTTTCAAAACTTTTCAGGCAGTATACCCACCAGAATTCAAGGGTTCCCTAGAGCCGATTGAAGCAAATGTTTTGTTAAAGGAAATAGAGAAGGCATTTGCCTTAGTAAAAGTAAAGGAAGAACAGAAGGTTGAGTTTGCAAGTTACTATTTGAAGAATGAGGCCACCTATTGATGGGAGATGGTGAAGACATTGGAAGGTACAAATGTTATTACTTGGGAGAGGTTTAAGGAATTGTTTTTATAAAAGTATTTTCCTCAGTTTGTCCAAGATCAAATGGAGCTGAAGTTTTTAGAAGGAACATGTCGGGAACAGATTATGAGGGTAAGTTTGAGGAATTGTCAAGGTATGTGCCGTCGTATGTGGATACTGACAGGAAGAAGGCTAAAAGATTCCAGCAAGGTTTGAAACCATGGATTAGAGGGAAGGTAGCCATTTTTGAATTAGATACCTATGCAGGAGTGGTACAGAAGGCTATGATCGCAGAGACAGAGAGTGAGATGTTCTAGAAGGAAAAGAAAATTTGAAGGAAATGAGGGTCAGTCACAACCAGGGAAGTTTCCAAATTTTAAGAAAGGCAGGTTTCAGCCAGGGAGAAATTTTAATTTTAAGAAACCGAATGCAGGCGACGGAGGCCAGGGCAACCGTCCAGTTAATGCGAATCAGCCGAATCAATTGAGATTAACTTTTCCAGATTGTCAAGTATGTGGAAAGAAGCATGGGGGAGTTTGTAATAAGTTGAATGTAGTTTGTTTTAAATGCAACCAGAAAGGGCACTATTCGAGGGAGTGTCGAAATCAGCCTGCAAGCAGCAAATAAGGATCAGCCTATCCGGAATCCAGCAGTGAAGGTTTCAGCCATTGGATTTATGTGCTTTAAATGTGGAAAGCCAGGACATATGGCCAGGGATTGCAAGACACCAGCCCCAGTCAGTAATGCATTAAGGATTATGGGATCTACCCCAACAGTGAATGAGACTCCAAAGGCTAGAGTTTTTGATATGTCTGTAAAGGATGCTATCCAGGATATGGATGTCGTGGCAGGTACGCTTAATGTGAATTCTTTATGTGCCAAAGTGTTAATAGATTCGGGAGCAACCCGATCGTTTGTTTCACAAGATTTTGTTAGCAAGTTAAATTGTCCAGTTGAGTGTTTAAATGAAATAATGACTGTGGAATTAGCAAATCAAGAATGTGTATCTATTAATCAAGTTTGTGGGAAATGTGAGATTGAGATTTCTGGTAGTAAGTTTTGCGTAGATTTGATACCACTTAAGTTAGGGGAGTTTGATGTTATATTAGGAATGGATTGGTTATCTAAGCACGATGCCCAGATAGATTGTCGAGATAAGAAGGTAATGGTGAAGATACCAGACGAAAGAATAGTAACATTCAAGGGCCAGAAGCAAGTAAAGAAGTTCTTAACAATGATTCAAGCCAAGAAGTTATTACGGCAAGGATGCGAGAATTTCGTAGCATATGTGATCGACAAAAATCAGGAGCCAGCAAAACTTGAAGATATTCCAGTAGTGAATGAATTTTCAGATGTGTTTCCCGATGAGTTACCAGGACTTCCTCCAGATAGAGAAATTGAATTTGCGATCGACTTAGCACCTGGAACAGAACCAGTATCCAAGGCCCCGTACAGAATGGCGATGCTTCTCACAAAGGATTAGGATGTGTTTTAATGCAGCACGACAAGGTGATTGTGTATGCGTCAAGGTAATTGAAACCACACGAACAAAAGTATCCTACTCATGATTTGGAGCTAGTAGCCATAGTGTTTGCTTTGAAGATCTGGAGACATTACCTTTATGGAGAGAAGTGTGAGATTTATACGAATCACAAACGTTTGAAGTATATATTCACCCAGAAGGAACTTAATATGAGGCAAAGGAGATGGTTAGAATTGATCAAAGATTATGATTGCTCGATTAATTATCATCCCAGTAAAGCGAATGTTGTAGCGGACGCGTTAAGTCGGAAGGAAAGGTTAAATGAGTTATCAGTACCTGAAGAGATATATAAGGAATTTCAGAGATTGGAATTGGAGATTAGAGTTTGCAAGCCTGAAGAAGTGAAAGTGTACAGTATGACTTTCCAGCCGAAGTTGCTGGAGAACATAAAGAAATGTCAGGAAGATGTAATGGACCAAGATATAAATCGTTTGGTAGGTGAAGAATTATGCACACAAAAGGATGATCAAGGTATTTTGAGGTTTTCTTCTAGAATTTGGATTCCACCAGTAACGGAGCTGAAGAATGAAATTTTGTAAGAAGCGCATAGTTCAAGATATTCCATCCACCCAGGGAGTACCAAAATGTACAGGGATTTAAAGGAGAATTATTGGTGGCCAGACATGAAGAGGGAAATTGCGGAATGGGTTAGTAAATGTTATATCTGTCAGAGAGTTAAAGCAGAGCATCAGAGACCAAGCGGATTGCTACAGCCATTGGAGATTCCAGAGTGGAAGTGGGAACATATTGCCATGGATTTTATAGTTGGATTACCAAGGACAAGGGCTAATCATGATACCATTTGGATTATAGTGGATAGACTTACCAAGTCAGCTCATTTTCTGCCTATAAATGAAAGATTTTCGCTCGACAAGTTAGTCCATATGTACCTGAAGGAAATCATAGTTCGTCATGGAGTTCCTGTGTCTATCGTATCTGATCGAGATCCAAGATTTAACTCGAGATTTTGGAAGAGTTTTCAAGAATGTTTGGGAACAAGAATGAATATGAGTACGGCCTATCACCCCCAGACGGACGGTCAAAGTGAAAGAACGATCCAGACAATCGAGGACATGTTACGCGTTTGTGCTATTGATTTCAAAGGAAATTGGGACGAGCATTTACCCCTGGTAGAGTTTGCTTATAACAACAGTTATCACACCAGTATTGGTATGCCACCCTATGAAGCCCTTTATGGATGCAAATGCAGATCTCCAGTATATTGGGATGAAGTAGGAGAACGCAAGATACTTGGACCTGAACTAGTACAGCAGACAAAGGAAGTTGTTGAAATTATTCAGAAGAGATTGATAGCCACACAAGATCGTCAGAGGAAATACGCAGACCAGTCATGAAAAGACATGCAATTTGTAGAAGGAAGCTTGGTATTACTGAAAGTATCACCGTGGAAAGGACTAACAAGATTTGGGAAGAAAGGGAACTTAAGTCCAAGATATGTTGGACCTTTTGAGATCCTAAAGCGCGTTGGCAAAGTAGCTTACGAGTTGGCGTTACCACCGCACATGGAGCACATTCACAATGTTTTTCACGTATCAATGCTTAAGAAGTAAAATCCAGACTCCAGGCATGTAATAGAATATGAACCAATAGAGCTTCAGGAGGATTTGTCATATGTAGAAAGTCCGATAGAGATTCTAGAGGAGAGAGAGAAAGTATTGAGAAATAAAGTGGTAAAGTTAGTAAGAGTATTGTGGAGAAACCCAAAGGTTGAAAAGTCAACCTGGGAGTTAGAAAGTGAAATGAGAGAAAAGTACCCTCATTTATTTTCTTAAGAGATTCTGAGGATAGAATCCTTTTAAGGGCTGAAGGATGTAATATCCGGGATATATCGTGTAATTATTTTGCTATTAAATAATTATTATACGTGTCCAGTATCTATTCTGTGAATTTATTGTTAAGTGTTATCTGTATTTGGATATTCAAAAATAATATTAATTGAGTATTTTAATTTATATATGTCCAAAATAAAATATAGATAATTGTCATATCTTCGTAATTATTTTTATGTTGTTTTATGAATTTATATGAATCATATGAAATTTATAAAATCTTTTTCCGGGTATTTAAAATCTATTTTATAAAAATGGGAACCAACCAACGTCACCCGTTGTTACATTTTTGGAACCCGAAAATCTTCCGAGAACTCCTTCCTAACCTAATTGTAATATTCCGAGCATTTTCCATGTTTCAACTTTTTCGATCCGGCGTACGGTTTGTCCTGCACGGGTCCCGGCGCAACATTTTCGATACAATATTCATTTCGGTAAATCAATAAAACTCGTATTTTCGATAAACGGGAGCTTTTTATTAAACTACCATAATTATCACTTCGTAGTACGTGTAACCAGGTGCTGAGACCAAGACCGCAGTACAAATTGTACTGATTTGGATAATTATCCCGAAAACCGATATCGTTTGGATCAGTTTTTATAAATAAAAGTACCATTTTATATCCGGAATGATCGAACGGGATACTAATTTTACGTAAATATAAAGAGCCTTTTACTGTATTTTATTTTGTATCAAAATCATTTGCAGAGAGATAATTATATAATTTTACAGAGAAAATCATATATTCATAAACTATTCCAAGAATCAAGCCAACTTTTGAAGGTGTTATTGATCTTTGTTTGAAAAGCTCGAGTACAAGATTTGAAGGTCTTGAAGAGCTCTATCAGATTCCATAACCTATTTTACTGCAGAATCAAAGGTTGATTTTATATATTTTTATTTATTTTCGAATTATTTTGACTAAAAATATGAATTTTTGTTCGGATGGTTGTTTGTATGATTTGATGATTGCATGTTGTAGAGCTTGTTTTCCTAATGAGTTTGATATATTATACGTCTGATTTGGAGTTCAATAACATGTTCAAATTTGAATTTGATTTTCGAATTTCAAAATTAGGGTTTATAACCCGTATGAATGTTTTCAATTGAAATTTGGGGGTTTTTGATTCAGGGGTTATTAGCTGTTGATTTATAGTGGATTGTGTTCCTTATGAAATTAGCAATCGATTGGTATATAGCTCGTTAAAAGAGGATTAGTGAATTGAAGGGAGTTGTGTTTTTAAGTTTTACAATGTTCGCCGGAAACCGGCGATGTTCTTGGCCATTTTCCGGCCAGGACATGGATGATTATTGATTTTTGATTGCATGTATAAGTTGCTGGTAACCTGTAGATTAATTCTGGACAGTTTGGTGGCCTGAGGTGGCCGGAATTGTGTTCTCCGGCCACACTCCGGCGAGTCGACGGTGGGAGTTTACAAAATTGCAAACAGGCCCCTGTACTTTTGGAAATGATGAAGTTAGGTCCCTGAAGTTTCCAGACTTTGCAAAAATTGGATTCCTGTTTTAAAAATTTTAAAAATCATATTTCCTAATTATTTTTATTAGAAAAATTCATTTTTAATTTCTGAAAATTCTAAAAAAAATTTGTATTTTAATTCCGAAAATTATTTTTAATTCAAAAATAAATCTGAATTAATTAGTTAATTAATTTCAGTTAATCTTTAATTGATTAATTGGTCAATTAATTCGAAAATTAATTGATTAATTAATTTAATTAATTATTAATTGATTTTAACTAATTATTTAATTAGGTTTAATTATTTAAAAATGAAGTAAAAATTCCGAAAAATAGTTTCGAGCTTTAAAATATTATTCTAAATTATTTTCTAGGCTCGATAATTATTATAAAATTGTTTCGAAGCCAGAATTGGCTAATCGAACCCTGTTTATTTACCCGAAATTGATCCAATGACCCGTTTTAATTCCGAAAAATGTTTTAAAAATCATTTTAAATAACCAAAAGCTTATTTATGACTCGAGACTTCTTTATAAATGATATATCATTGATTACGTGATGTATTATGTGTTATACGTGACTTGCTGATTAACTATCGGTCTATATATTCAGTGTTTACTTGATTATTGCGTAACCTTCAATCCGTTAATCAGATTTGGGTGAAACGAAGGGTAGATAGAAGTATGTGTTGAATAGAATCGTATGAGTTGATTATTGATAGACGCTTATGATATGTGAGCAGAAGAGGCAAGACGTAGGAAAGGGAAACAGGTAGTTGACAAGTAAGACAGTTGAGATTGGAAGCGAGTGCAGGATAGTAAGCTAATACCAGGCAAGTGTTCTGAACTTTTTCGAGGTATTATAGTACTTGATAGTTTTGTTGATCTTGCAAGTGCTTTGAAGCACAGAAACTTAAACCCTGATTCCAGTTTTGATCTTGAGCCATGAACTTTATTCTTTCTAAGCCATTGATTCTTGTATACCCAAATATGAACCTCAAATATACAATACTACTCCACAAATACATACAAACTAAATACCGAACACCGAATCGAATTACCCACACACTCAAACCATTGCATCCTATGCTTTGAAAGGCAAAATCCTTGAAACCTTGAAACACTGATTCCTTTGTTATTCAATTCTTTCATTACCCAACAACTAGGCCTTGAAGCTGCCATATTGATTCTCATGAATCCTGAAACCATTTCATTATGGAGCATCCAATATTGTTAATGATTCTGTTTATTGCTATTATTGCTTATTCTGTTATTATGTTAGAATTGCATTGTTTTTATAAAATTGTGGACCAGATTCGTGGTCAGACCATATAATGGTCAAATTAAGCCAATGTGTGCCTTGGATCCAGTAGTTAGCGCAATGCTGTATGCATTGCTCGGGGTTAGTGCGTGACTGATTAGCAGCCTAATCTTGGTTTTTAAAATAAAAGTATAATATCCAATTCTAAACCATAATCCATTGTTCACTTGATTTCATAACCATATTCACCTGATGATCATTATTCTCAGTTTTGTCATTGTGACTTGCTGAGCTAGTTAGCTCATTTGTGCGATGTTGTTTATATTCTTTCCAGTTAAAAAAGAACCAATTGGTAGCGAGGATCCCCAGTCTAGCGCGAGAGCTAGGGGTTATGGTTGATCGAGTTAAGCTAGCAGGCTTCTTTTGAATAATTTGAGTTTGTAAAAGTTTGTAATAATGTTTAATACTCAATTTCGAGTTTGAATAGATGGGATTTGATCAATATGTAATATATTAGTGTGTTTGGCTTGTGTGCATACTTTAACCTATTGCGATCCATGGTAGTGGTAAGTAGGGTCACTGCATATTATTATTATCTTTATTATTGTTATAAGCGGGTTATAAATAAGGTGTGTGTGTGGACCCCAAACTTCTGAACCGGGTTTGGAGGGCGCCACACTACCAATTTATATAATCAAATCAGCAGCAATTGGATCAATATCTCCTCCATTTTTACAAAGTGAAGCTCTTACAAATTTATCTCAGCTCACTTTGAAAGCTTAATTTTACAAGGAGAAATCATGTCCAATTTGTTTCACACCATTTTAAGCCTTACAAACTTGTAACACTCATTATTTAAAACTCTCTTGATTGTATTTTATACCTTTTGATATGAGCTTTTAATTTTTAGAGTGATAAGAAGAACCCTAGATTTATAGCTTATTGCTTTTGTTCTTTTTATATTTGTTGCTTCAGATCTTTGTATTTGGAGTAATAAGCAAACCTCCGGGTAATTATACTTTTGAATAAAAAGAATATTTACCCGGAACCTCATTACGTGTTTGATTCATTTTAATTTTGATATTCCGCTGCAATTAATTTTAGAAAATGAAGAACATACATTCACCCCCCATTTGTATGTACCTTTTGGACCTAACATATTAACAACAAGGAAACCTAATACAATGTTTCTGAAATAAAGTCTTTCACTTCCTTGAATTCCTGCTTTTCTTCTTCTCTTATAATATCTACTGAAGTGACAAGTTCTGAAGATATCATCTGCTGATCATCAAGTACTGATATAAGTACTAATGACGTCACTCTTCAGTAAATGCTGATATAAGACTTGATATGAACTTCTGATAGTTTCTGCCGATATCATCAAGTATATCTAACAAATTAGTTGGGGCCTAAAAATCGTGATCTAACAGTTGAGAGGTATAAGGATGTCAGGAAATTTGGTTAACAGGAGGAGCAACGGTGAAGCCATTTTTGCAGTTTTTAAAGGGCATGATTGATCAGACTACGACTTGCTACTTTTTTTCTAATGAAGTACTATATGAGAACTTCTTTAGATAACAAAATGCTTCCTTCTCTTGTTCTAAGGGGAAGAAGTGTTACATAAGAAATATTGGAGAATTCCTCAACTAAGGGGGAGAAGTGGCAGGAAAAAGCAAAGGTAAAGCAAATGTACACTGCACCATTGTTCTATACTACAGATGTCCTATTGAACGAGAGAAGTGGTAAATAAAGGTGATTTTCTAGTGATTAGAAAAAGTGGTATTGGTTCATCACTTTTCTTCTAAAGGGGGAAGCTTTTTTCCTTAGGGGAGGAGTTATCTCTCATAAGGGGAGAAGCACACGAAATATATACTTCTCAGATAAGGAAATATGGTAATACAACAGAAGCTGTTGATGATTACTTCAATACTGAGAAGAGTTATCTGGAAGAGATTTGAAGAACCAATGAAATGAAGATGGGACTACTTGAAGATTAGTGCAGTGCTAGAGGAACAAGCATATTTCATTTCAATAACTCAAGAAATATGAAAATGCAAAATTTGATCCAGAAAATCAGTAGCAATATTTACAAGTCTCAGTAATTTACTTTTTCTAGTTGTTGGTTGTGTTATCCTCTCTATTAATTTGTTTTTTTAGGTTTAACAATAAAATAGGGGGAGATTGTTGGTAATATTGCAAAGCTGTATGAACATTAGATGTGATAACTCAACACTAGAACATGATATGTAAATAATATTATGTCTACACAACAAATTTGGAAGAAATGTAGACATGGAAAATACAAATAATATAAATATTAGAAGAAGGTTTGAATTCTATCTACAGGTCATTGAAAGAAGTTCATTAACATGTTCATGCCTCAGTGAAGAATAAAGTTCAAAGACTTTCAGGGTTTCAGAAGTGTTGAAGATTCAATGTAAAAGTGCCACCAGAAGATTTCAACATATCAACATTGATTGAAGATAGAAACTGTTCGAAGCATATGAATTTGAAGAATTGAAGATAGAGTATAGATAAATGTTAAAGAAGGTAACTACAGTCTTGAAGTTATACTAACTGAAAGAAGTTCATTTATATGCTCAAGCGTCAGTGAAGAACAGTGAACAAAGTATTATAGATTGTAGTAACAATGAAGATGTTGTCTGAGTACCAGAAAAGATTCCAGTGAAAGTACAATGTTTATTGACAGTCAGTGTTCGAAGCGATAAAGTTGCTATAAGCTTAACAATGATTATTAGTACTATCAATTTTAGCGCAACCAAATTCAAGGCTAAAATTCTAAGTACAAATATGTTAGTGCTACTAGTTGCGCCACCACCTGTTTATACATGTAGTTGGCGCAAGTTATTTCTAGAAAAGCTAAGTCATTTGTCGCGCCTGTACTACTACTACTCACCCTTGGCGCCACAACAAATTTCATGATTTGCTCAAGTAAATTGTTCACCCGCTTGGCGCAACTGATGTCTCAAGCAGTTACTTTATTGGGAATATAAAATAATTTATGAGGCTTACAATGAGCCACGTAAATTATTTTGTGTATAAAATCTACACACAGCATTAGAAGCAAAAGTGGTTATGTTCATCTTTTCTCTCACAAGAGTCGAACACTAAATTAATTATCTGTAAAAGATTCGAAAGAATTTTTTAATTTAGTAAGTATTGTATTCACCAATCCTACAAGACATTTGGGGACCTAACAGTATATATAGAATTTTTCCAAGAAGTTACTGAGACAATGGCCTTGGCCATCACTACCATGTACATAATATTATAACTAATATCTACAAAGAGTTCTTGTGGAAGCACAATTCATGCTCTAAATCTAGTCCAAAAGCATATTGACCACGACTATAATAGCTATTAGCTGCCATATACTATATATATTGTCATTCATGATATAGGATAGAACCATATAAGCAATGGCATGATCCCTGAGAAAATCATAAGCATTTGGGAAAGCTGGATGCCTGAATACTATTTAATTTAAAAATTCTAAACTAAAAAGGAATAATACAAAGTAAAAAACTTTACTTTACGGTTAACATGCCATCACAGCAATATAAAAAATATATAGTGAAAAGATTAAAAATAAGGATTTATTGTACAATGTATTGAATGTTTATATATGGACAGTACAAGAAAAATAGCTTCAACAACGGTTTTGCACCATTGTCTGTCACTGAAATTTCCCGTCGTCTATAGAGGCACCGTGATTGAGCTCACACAGTGGTTACTTAAATCATTAGTAGAAGCAACTTAACACAACATTTTCGTAACACTTGTTTAAAGATGAACGAGACAACAGTTTAAAAATATAAACCAATGTCTCAATATTTAACGACAACATTTTTATAAAAAAGCCTTTATTCTAGTTTGTTACAGACAATTGTTTAAAAATATGAACTATTGTCTCAATACTTGTTTAAAAATAAAAGAGAATAATTTGAAAATATCAACCATTGTCTGAAAACTTAGCAACAATAGTTTTATGAATAAAACCTTTATTCCAGCTTGTTAAACATAACCGTTTACTAGCACATTTGTCAAACAGTTTCTACGTTTTTGTAATATTTGTTCCAGGCCTCCTCAAACAACGGCTTTGTTTATTCAAATATCGTCTCGATTATTGAGCAACAATAGTATTATTTAAAAGCAGTTATCTCAGATTTGCACAGACAACAGTTTATTTACAAAAATTGTTTTCTATAATTAGACATACAATGATTTTAATCATTTTTAGTGTCTTTTAAACAATTATTTACAAGATTAACCTAATTAACTTTGTTTAAAATATAACAATTATAATATTATAAATAAAATGGTTTTATAATCCTATATTGTAATTTCACAACTCAAATTAAAATTTAATATCCAAAGTTTATAAAGAAGAATTACTAATATAACTACAAATCTATTTTTAACACTTCTTTGTCAAAGTAGAGATTGAGATCCCCATCTTCAATCTTCAAACTTGACATCTTCAATTTATGGCTCAACTGTAATATCCGGGACATAGCGTATAATTATTTTTTTTATCAATAAATAATTATTATGTGATTTTTATGTGATTTTTGGCGAATTATCTAATTATTGGCGTTGATATGTGGATGTTTATATGTGGTAAAGTATAAGTATGTTAATTTTAATATGTCCAGAATAAAATATGGATAATTATGGTATTTTTCTGATAACTTTTGGAGTATTATACAATTTTATATTGATTTATGAATTTATCAATTATTTTCTGAATAATTACAAAATTATTATGAAGCCGGGAATCGTCCAACTTCAACCATTTTGCATTTTTACAATCCGAAACTCTTCCGTAAACTCCTTCCTAACCTAATCTGGTATTTCCGGATATATTCTGTGTTTTGACTTTTTCGATCCGGATTACGATTTGACCCGTACGCGTCCCGGCGCAAAATTTTCAATACGATAATCATTTCAATAGATCAACAAAGCCCGTATTCTCGAAAGACAAGATATTATTACATTATTTTCAAAAAAAATGTTTTATTAGAAGCTCGGTTTGGATAATTATCCAATACGGGTATCAAATCGGATCGTTTTTGCAGTTACTTAGCGGCTAAGTAACTAATTTATCGATCCAATACGATCCAACACGAACCAATATTCCACAAATATAAATAGCCTATTTCTTATTTTATTTTATTTGTATAATCATAATCGATCATTAAAATATAGAATATACATAGAAAAACCCCTAAAAACACTGTGTTCATGAAAATCAAACTAACGAAAGTGTTATCGAACTCCGATTCAGGCGTGCCATATATCAAATCGAAGCTCTCGAAAATTACTTTATGAATCAATCAACCATTTAGTGCAGAAATCCAGGTAATTTTCTTATTTATTTATTTTAATTCAAATTATTTGATAATTAAAATATGAATTTTTGTTCTTGATGTTGTTCATGTGATTTGATGCTAGAATCATGTAGATCTTTTCTTCCTGGTCATTTTGGTATATTATATGATTAATTTGGAGTTCAATAACATATAAATTTGGGTTTGATTATCGAATTATCTAAATTAGGGTTTATAAGGGGTATGAATGTTCTTAATTGAATTTGGGGATTTTTGCTCTGAGGGTTATTGATTGAAATTGATGGTTGATATAGCTTCATCTTAGCATTTGCAATCGATTCATATATTTGTTTAGACCAAACGATAACCGGATTATATAAGTGGAATTCATGTGTTTTATTAAATTGTAATTTCAATTTTCATGATTATTAAAGATGTGGGTGTTTATTTTGATCATATGAGTATATCGTAGGTTGAATCAGCTTTGTTGTGATATATATATATAATCAATTTTAGTTTCGAAATGATGGTGGTCGGGTTTTCGCCGGATTCTTCACCGACGGGGAGGCGGGGATCGCTGAACTCGACGATTTATAGGCTTTTTGATGCCGTTGTTGTTAGATATAGGCCCGGAAATGTGACGTTATACAATTTTAAACCGAAAACCCTGTCGATTGGTGATGTTTTGGGTGGCTGAACGAACGACTGGAGGTTCGCCGTGGCGTCCGGAATCTGGGTGAAGGTCCGGCGACTTTCAAACCCGATTCTTTCTTCCCGACGTGCGGTGTAACCCGGTTTCGACCCGGGTTTAATCCCCAAAACCCTAATTCCTAAAACTAATTTATGTTTCTGCATTTTCTTTTGTTAATAAATTCAAATTTTCATTATTTATTTTCTGAAAATTATTTTTAATTCTAAAATAAAACTTAATTAATTAATTGATTTTAATTGATAATTAATTATTTATTAGTCAATTAATTTAAATGTTAATTGATTAATTAATTTAATTAGTAATTAATTAATTTTAATTGATTATTTAATTGGATTTAATTATTTGTTTTGATTTAAAAATTATGAAAAATAGTTTCAAGGTTTAAAATATTATTTGAAATTATTTTAAAGACTCGATAATTATTTTTAAATGATTTTAAAGTCATATTCGTGTATTCAAACTCTGTTATTTAATTATAAAATGATTCGGAGACCTGTTTTAATTCCGAAAAATATTCAAAAATTCATATTAAATAGACCGTTCTTCCGTTTAATACGAAACGAACGCGTCTAGACTCAGAAAAATATTCTGCTTCCATTAAAAATATTTTTGAGACATAAAATCTTTCATTTCAAAAGGTCGCTTAATTTTGTAAACGTTTCTAAGTCGCGTAATTATCGTAAAATTGTTTTTCAACTCGATTTCAGTTTTGAGCATACCGAGTCGAATGTTTTGACTAACTAAGTTATATGTTATATTAAATATGTGATACGTGCCTTATGTGTTTATGTGTTATGTGAACTATGCGTCCACGTGTCTATTAAACTTCTATGATTAAAGATGATCCTTATATTATAGGGCAGGTAGACGATAAGGATAAACGTATAGACTAGACAATTATATATTGTCAGTTAATTGAATGGTATCTTTTATGATAGATACACATAGTGCGAGGCATTCAAAGTCAGACGGAGATTGAAAGTAAAGCCTGATTACGTGTAGTAATGAAACGAATGGATTCAGAATTGATATAAAACTGAAATGGTGAATGATAAGAAAGGTCGAGTGGTCTGTCAATAGAAATGCAGACACATTAGGATTGAGTGATATGGCAGATAGTTAAAGATCAGAGGTTTATCAATTGAGGCAAGTATTCCTGAACTTTCTTCTAATATACTGCAAATATTTCTTCCCTATTCTAAATTCAGAATTGTTAAATGTTTGTATATTTCGCTGCAATTACTCTTAATTATGCAAGTACCCTTCATTATTATTCCTTTATTATCGATTGATCTCTTAAGCAAATACCAATTATTCCGGGTTATTTGTGAACCCTGAATCGGGATATTTTGACATCAAAGTGATTTGACATCAAAATACTCTATGGACTGGATGTTTACGATGAGGGCCAGGAATGGGCTGGACCCTTGATTATTAGGCCATAGTGCCTGGGTACCCTATATGTTGTTGGGTCTATACAGTTGGGTATAGATCTGCGCTATATCCTGACTGATTAGCAGGTTATAGTGCATATGTTGGTTTCTAGTGTCCAGTCTAATTTATTGTTGATCGCCATTAACGGCATTCCTTCTTGGAAAGTTTATAATTACAAAAATAAACAAAGATTTGATTCAAAGAGATGAATCAGTGAAATGTTCACTGTTCTTTTACAGAGAAATGTGATTTATGATTAAAGGCCAATGAGGGTCGATGTTTTCATTTGCTCAACTATTTTGAATAAATAATAAAAGTGTTTTGAAATCATTTAAAGATTGTTTCCAGATGTTTCTTTGATCTGATACCTGGAAACCAATTATGATACTTGCTGAGCATTTTTTAGCTCACTCTTGCTTTGTGAATTCGTATTTCTTTCAGTATCTGATGAGGACAAAAGTAAATAGCTCTTCATAGACAGCAAAAGTGGAGAGATCCCAGCTGAAGGAAATTGGAGGTGTCAGAGTAAATAATACAAGGAAGTTAGTAAAGAGGTAATAAAATTATATTTAGATATTGTAATTTTAGAAGGTTAGATTTTTGTTTCATACCATAAACTATAAGCGATCCGCAACAATAAGGGGTTATATGTATGTTTGTTTTAATATACAGGTTTAGATTGTTTGAAGTTGTTTGGTGACACCCAATCCTGACCCCAGATTTGGGGATGTTACAGTTGGTATCAGAGCCAGAGGTTATTGGTCCCTGAAATAAGAATAGGTGGAAGTAAGATAGGAGAGACATGTTATATAAGATAAGGAAGACCCTAATTATACTTATTTTCAGTTCGAGTTGAGTGTGAATTATGATTAACAGATCCGATATGGATTAGTAAGATAGAATATTTTTAAAATAAGTGGAAGGCGAATATATTGACACTATAGATATATTGAGTTCCCAGGTCCCATAGTTGCGAAGAGTTGATAGCTCGACGGAGACTGGGTAAATTATCCCGTTTCCAGGTCCTATAAATGAGTTTCAATATGATCCAACTTAGAATTATGTAGTAGGGCAAGGTTCAGACTGGAGGTAACGAGTTGATTAAAGCTGACGAAGAGCCAACGTCGCAAGTTTAAAGACACCACTGTGGCGAAAAGCTTCTTATCAAGTTTATATCTACCTTATTAGATATACTGAAGATTAATAAGAAGATACGCTTTTATTTACGGATATAATGTTGAATTGCGTTAACTGGTTATAAATATGACATCAAGGACGACGATGAAAATATCAAAGATAGTACCAGATGTCAGCACTGGAGTTAGGAATAAAATGGTATGCAACGGTAAGTGGAGTTTTTGCCAACTAATGAAGGCGAAATGAACCCAATAAGGGGTAGAAGATATACTGAAGTGGATGGACCCTTAGGTGGTCGTTTCTTTAATTAGGTACCTTGTTGTGGTTAAAGAGAATAGCAACCAACTCATATACTATGGGCGACCAGATGTTTGATTTTCAAAATTCTAAAACAAGTTTTTGAAAAAGATTTTCTTAATAGAATTTCTAAAAGATCTTTACACAAAATGAGTTTTGAAATTTCGGTTGTCAAATTACTACTTGAGTTTTTGTTATTATAAGTATTAGATTACCCAGAAGAATATTTGATCGAACTCAGTATTGTTAATTCAGAGGGCCAAGTAGAGCCGCTAATACGGAGAAATTTAAAATTCCTTCGGGAGAAGGGTGCAAACCTTGTTTAATAGTATCAGCAATCGACTCAATGTGCGGAAATGTTATTTAATCAATTTATGGAATTATTAAAGTTTAAGATAGGTTCGTTGACCCAAAAGAAGCCCGATGATAATTAAAGAAAATAGAGGAATGTTCTAGACGATTGAAGAAGAATAATATTCTTATCAACGGAAATAAGGTGTTGCATGATCAATGGTTACGCTACACGGTATAGAAGAAATTATAAATTATGGTTATAAATTCCGTAAGAACGCGATTATGGTTGAATTATTAAAGTATTAATCATGGAAGCATGATGCTAAAAATTACAAGACTTACATGGTAGGGATGAAGCAAGAAGTTATGATGAAAAATCCAACGAGAAGACAATTATGCTCATATTGTTAAAACATTAAAGATATTTCCATAAGATATTCTGAATCTATCATCTGACGTGGATCTGAAATCTGTTACTCGAACGAGCCCTGAAAGTATGCATAAGTGAAATATAGATGACGACCAATGGTGTCATTCTTTTCCACGACTGCGTATACTCTTCTTGATTCTTGAATACGTGTGAGCTTCTCTTAGTGATAAATATATGAGACAAGAAGGAAAGAAAATTTATTGTATTTCTTTCATATTATTTTTTTCTCAGAATATTGCTTTCTGATCGAGACAAGCAGTATTATGATATGACGCTTTGTCAAAATGACGAGGAGTCTGGTGGGACGCCACATAATCATGTGTTGTATGCCATATAGTATGAAAGAGTAACCATCTTGAGTACAAATATGGTTGTCTCATTCATATCTAAATCATCATTCATTCTTTCCTCCTCAATTATGAATCATTGATTTATAGATTCTTCCGACTGTTTCCTTGTACTCTTATTCTTTACAAAAGGTTTTCAATCAGATTCATATACACAAATTCTCTTCTTGTATAAAGTCTACTCTTTGAGCATTCTAAAAGAAGTCAATTAACCTCGTGTAGCAGATGGAATTACTTGTTGAGTATAAAGATGATTGCAAGCCAATAAATGGTGGACATATGTGAATCATTATGCAATAATGCGGTGGTCACGACGACATCAAATCAGAAGCATAAATCTGTATACGTGATACATTTCAAGTCTGATATTTTGGGCGTGAATTGGAGTAGTTAGCAAACCTAATGAGGTAAATTAACCATAGAAATAAGAAAGTAAAGTTGCGTACTTCAGACGAGGCAAATGATTGATGGGACAACAGAAGTAGATGAAGGAATTCTTAATAATAACTAGACAATCGATGAATACATTGTGAAGATGAAGCGTACCTCAATCATGTGGAAGATACTTGTCATGAAGATTCAGGATCGAAGAAATTCTAGTTACAAATAAATTTTGAGCGTGTTCTTCGAGGAATTGTTAGGTTGTTCAACTCAAGTAAGTGAGTTATGGTAAATTTGACCCCCATAACTGAGCCAGCAACGAAGGTTCCGTATAGGAAAATATAAATAGAGATAAAGAACTGGTGATCCAACCGCGTCAAATCTTTTAAGAAGTAATGCTTTAAAACCAAATGAGTTTTCATAGAATATGATAGTATGGATTGAGACCATGTGTTGGTTATTAAAAATTAGACAAGTTAACTATGAAAAGAAGCGTATATTCTCAAGAGTAGAGGATTTGTTTGATCGGTTAAAAGATGCAGTATAGGTTCTTAAAAGTATCCATATACAAGTATGAGCCATGGAAAATAAGATTAAAAGATATCTTTAGAATGGATTTATGAGCATGTATAAGTGATAGGAATTGTTAATTAGAGAGCTTGAATTTAAAATGGAGCTAGAAGAATCTTGGAATAAATGAATAAAGTTTTTGAGAAACAGTCAAATAAATATTCATTAATTATATACTGAGATATTATAAAAGAATTGAGGAAAAGTATAGTTATACCAATCATTGTTTGTTTGTCTTAGTTCGATTAAAAGATGTATGTTATGTGGTTATCAACATAATATGTTCTGAAGTATGGTGAAATGATGAGTTTGGTTAATGGTGATGGATTGATATGGTTGTTGGTTGTTTGGCTGATTGTTGGTGTCGGCTTGAGTCCGACTGGTAGTCAATGATATAGAGGAGATGCTGCCCAATTTTTTTTGATAATACCCTACTTTTAAAGGCAAAAGTATACTTTTGTGTGTTATTAATACACCCTGTTGATACTCTAAATGATTGCGATCTCGGTTCCTGAAAGAAGTTGTTGTGGCCAAACTGAATTTATATAATTGGTCTCCGATTTCATTTAACTAGTCATCACTTGGTTCGATTGATCAATTAAAAGAGTTAATTGGTTAATTTTACCAACTTATGGTCAGTTAGATGGAAATCGATTTCAATTAAATTAAGTCAAATTATGATGTGATTTTCAGATCCGGAATCAAAGTAATAAGGAATTTGTAGGAAGTAAGGACACCAGTAAAATTCATAAGTTTAGCAAAATTAGCGCGATGTTATTGCAAGTGTGCGAGGTTTTAATTGGATAAATATGCCTTTGTAATAGATAAGAGAATTAAAACGTTATTTGCACATGTGAGTGAGAAGAATGTTTTCAAGAACTCAAGGGTCAAGATAAGAACCAAGAGAAGGAAGGAAGAGAATGAAGAAGAGAGGTTGAATAAAGAAGAAATTGGAAACTATGCAAATATGGATGTTGTTAGACGATTAAAGAAATTTTATCATCTGCAATAAACTTTTATTAAAGGATTTGGAGGTATATCAATATAGAATGACAATGTAACAAAAATTATTCCAAAATACCGGAGAACTCGTGAATACAAGTATTTGATGTATGATATGAGCTGACAATGTTGGAATGTGAACTAAAGAAGAAGATCTCTTGATTATGCAGGAGAGATGATGTATAGCGGGCATAGACCTCAATAATTTGAAACATATCTTCAATGCAAAGAAGCCAAAGATGTGACAGAGAATAGTTGGAGTGGATTAAAAATGAAAGTTGTGCGATTAGTGATTGTGTAAGTAAAGTTAAGGAAGTAGCTGACAATGGGTTTTGATAGTTCGGTCGACAAGAATTCAAATAATTATAGAAAACTTTTATTCCATTATTAGCCACAGAATGGCTTATCTAATAATAACCAAATCAGTATAATTAGAAAGAAGGAATCGCTTATGTTAAGAAGAGACAATGATTCATGAGCATGGAGAACTTGACTAGAAAGGAAAGTGGAATCAAAAGGATGATAAAGAAATTTTATAAGATTGTCCAGGATATAAGAAAGTTATGAACGTTAGGGTGCCAGAGCTAATGTAAGGCATGGAGTGAGATGCCTATTGATAAGTGGATTTTATATCTACTTGGAACGCTTCATTACAAGCTTAAGTTGGTGTTTTAGACTCAAGTTGTTGGTATTTTTGATGTGTTTTTGTGTTATTGCATTTTAGGCACCAGTTAAAGGAATAAAGAAGATTTTCAAAGAATTATTCTAAAAAGAGATAAGAATTGGAAGCCTAGGCCATTATCAAGTTGTAGAGAATCTTGTTAGCTTTGTGTGGGTAGTTGAATCACCTAATTCTGACGAGCAGAACTCAAGAAATGGCCAATTGAAGAAATGTCAGAATTTTTCCAGAATGTCAGCGCGGCCGCGCCAGAACCAGCGCTGCCACGCCAGAACCAGCACATCCGCACCGCTGAAAACACTATTCCAGTGTGGCCGCGCCCAGTAGCAGCGCGCCCGCGCCCGGTTTCTGTACCAGAATCCTGATTTTAGTCGAAATTGAAGATTTTGAGAGTTCTGGTCATCCTGGAGCCTATATATACCAATAAAAAGACATTTTTAACAACAAGGAGACCGGGGAGAGCAATAAAAAGACCTAGAGGGCACGAAAAGGCTATGGAGAAGAAGACTTTTATTTTCTTTAATATAGTTGATACTTGGATGCTTATTTTCGATTTGTCTTTGAACCCTAGTACCCTTATATTGTTTATTATCATGCTTTTATTGGAACCCATGGTGATGATGAGTTCGATTATGAACTAATCGTTATCTTAGAGTTCTAGTGGATTTATTTACGGATTTCTTTTGTTAAATTGTTTCGATACCTTAGTGTGTGGTGATTGTATGATAACCTAGTATTGGTTGTGTTTATTCGTCTTATGTGCGTAGCTAACATAGAAGATAGTGTGTTAATCACTATTGAAGTAACATTGGATATAGAGGTTTAGAACTTGTCATGCTAGCATAGGTTCATGTGTTATTGTTATGCATAATTTGTAGGTAATTTTAACCATCTTACTTGCCCTTTGTAATCACGATAGATAACTTGCGCATTAAACCGTTATGTTTTCAATTATTATAGACATATAAGGACTAAGCATAATTGGAGTCTATTCAACTTCTATCTCTTTTGTGGATGCTTGATAGTAGGGTATTCGTTCAACAAAAGTTGGCGTTTACTAGTTTCGTGTTATCTGATTAGTGTCATCACCATTACATGCTAAGGTTAAGAACAAAAGGCTATTGAATGAAGTATTTAATGAACTTAGGATCCCATGTTTGTCATATATATTAATTCAACCATTCTTGTTCTCTTAGTTAAAATTGTTAGTTTAATTCTTAGTTATAAACAATCTCAACTTGTTATTTATCTTAGCATTGGATAATAACCATATTATTGTTGCATAGGTGCATATTCTTAAATTAACCAAAGAGTCTCTGTGGGAACGAATTGGATCTAAATCTTATACAACTTGCGAATGCGTATACTTGCGTGTAATATTAGCACGTGTTAACGTCCTAACAAGTTTTTGGCGCCGCTTCCGGGGACTCGGTGTTAAATTTTAATTTATGTGCTTGTCATCAGTGGTCGTTAAAGTTCACTGACTCGAATTCTTTTACTTTCACGGTTTATTTGTTTGTGTTTCAGGTACTCATTACAATGGGAGATCCAGCAGCACGAACGAAAGCCTTGATGGATTTTTCTCAACCCAAGATCAATGAAATTCAATCTAGAATTGTCAGGCCAGCTATCACAGCTAATACCTTTGAGATTAAGCCTAGCATAATTCAATGGGTGCAGAATTCAATCCAGTTTGGGGGGTCTCCAACGAAAGATCCCAATACGCACATTAGGGATTTCATAGAGATCTGTGACACCTTCAAGTTCAATTGTGTTTCTAAAGATGCTATAAAGTTGAGGCTTTTCCCATTCTCTCTGAGGGATAAAGCTAAGTGCTGGTTACATTCTCTACCAGCAGGTTCTATCACCACTTGGGAGGATCTTGTTCAGAAGTTTCTTAATAAATTCTTCCCTATGGCGAAGAGAGCTGTAATTAGAAACGTTCTTATTCAATTTATGCTGCAATCAGGAGAATCTCTATGTGAAGCTTGGGAGCGCTATAAAGAGATGCTTAGGAAGTGTCCTCATCGTGGAATGCATGATTGGATGATCATCAATTGCTTCTATAACGGTTTGGGAGCACAGTCAAGACCCATGCTCGATGCAGAATCAGGTGGAGCATTATGAGCAAAGAGCTATGATGAAGCTTATGATATAATTGAATTGATGGTTTCTAATGAATATCAGTATCCAACTCAGAGATTGCCACAGGATAAGATAGTAGGAGTTCTTCAAGTGGATACAACTACGGCTATCACTGCTCAACAGTTGTCTATGAAGATCGATTCTCTGGCTAAATATGGTGTTAAGTAGATA